>NC_012871.2:37751012-37752906 GCF_000003195.3 Sorghum bicolor
ATATAGTGAGAATAACTTAGGGAATATTCTGTAGTTTCGTTCTAATACCATGCTAATGACTTTCTAGAGTATCTAATTGAGGTGCTTATCATATTTATTATGTGGCTAGATCAGATTAGTTATCCTTGTCACTATTATTATTTCATATATCTTTTATGTGACACTTATCCCTGTATGAAGAGTTAGATATAATGTTCTCAATTATACATGCAATGATAGATGCTCAATCTCATATTCTATTCTGTAATCAATATTGATGATTGTTAATCCCTTCCCAGTGGTAAAAATATAAATAACGATACCTGGAATACTTCCCGGTTAAAATGCTGCATCGGTATTAATCTGTGCGCTTGCAGATCCTATACATTATTTATTTAGAAGAGCAATTGCATATTTCAATACCGCGTCTCTCATGTCATGCTGGGGATGACAACTTGGCTTAAGTGGTGTGAGGGATAGGTTTGGCATTTTTGGCAGCGTTACTAGATTTAGAGAACTTAGTCTACTTTTGGTAATGATGTTAAGAATACCCAACAAGCATTTTTGGCGCCGTTACCGGGAAAGGTTGATTACTAATCATGAATGGAATAAAAGATTTTGAGTTATCATTCGCATCACTAATATGATTGAGCTTATCTATTCTCTCATATAGTTTTACCCCGATATTTTTCTATTTTATCTTATGCAGGGGAATGTATGAATAGAAGACATCTTCCAGGAAATTTTGTTGACAATCCCGAAGCATTATTCAAGAAGACGAGAGCCAAGCTCAAGAAGAGATCATCAACACTTGAGCAAGAAGCTTCATCCAATCAAGAAGATCACCGGAACTTGTCTTCAGAGTTCGAAGCCATGGCGAACAAATCAATCCGCGAGTTCTCAGCTCCCACTACGGACAACATCCGCACTGGACCTGCTGCAGAGATCGATGGCAACTTTGAGATCAAGCCTGGACTTATCAACATGGTGCAATCCAACCAGTTCTGTGGGAAGGCACACGAAGATGCTAGTGCTCATTTACAACACTTCATGGAGATTTGCAACACATTCACCATATCAGGAGTTTCCAAAGATGCTATACTACTTCGCCTCTTCCCATTCTCACTGTTAGGAAGAGCGAAGCAGTGGTTCTACGCTACAAAGGAGAAGAATACTACGTGGGCACTCTGCTCAACAAACTTCCTGGCTAAGTTCTTTCCCATGGGCAAGACCAATGCTCTCCGTGGGAAGATTACAAGTTTTCAACAACAAAATGATGAATCTGTTCCAGAAGCATGGGAACGCTTTCAAGACTACATCCTAGAATGTCCCCATCATGGAATGGAGAGTTGGCTATTGATGCAGACGTTTTATCATGGACTCGGCAACAGTGCCCGAGAAACCATGGATGCTGCAGCTGGAGGAGCATTCTTATCACTTACTATACCACAAGCCACAGCTCTTGTGGAGAAGATGGCGTCCAACCAAAGCTGGAATGAAGAGAGGACCCAGACACGCAAGAGAGGTGGAGGTATGCATCAGCTGAAGGAGGTAGACATGCTGTCTGCAAAGATAGACCTGCTCATGAAGAAGCTCGACGATAGAGCTGGAAACAAGAAGGAAGTTATGCACATCTACGACTCTCACATGACTTGTGAGGAGTGTGGAGACACTGGACACTCAGGCAACCACTGCCCTGAGATGCTTGAGGAAGTGAACTACATCAACAATAACAACAACTACTACTACAACCGTCCTCAACAAAATCAAGGTTGGAATCAACAGAGGCCTAACTACTCAGGTAATTATCAAGGTAACAATTCTTACAACAATAATAATTTTCCACCTTTGAGAGAGTTAGTGTCTAATCAAGGAAAGCTAATGGATAACCTGTCTAAGAAATTGGCATCTAATG
>NC_012871.2:38057225-38199982 GCF_000003195.3 Sorghum bicolor
GGCCGAAAGGGGCCAGGCCTAGGGCGCCCGCCCTGGTGACCTGGGCGCCCGCCCCCTATTGGATGCCAATCAGGACTCTCTTTGCACGGGATATTCCACCGACCTATTGGATCAAGAAAAACATAGTACCACCTCGCCTACCGACCCAAAAACGCATAGAGGAGGAGGACTATATAAGGAGACCCCCTGCCCCTGGAGAAGACAAGAAGAAATTATCATAGAGATTGAGGGGTGCCCTCGAAGGAAAACCTCTTCTCTAATTAATATTTCTTTTTAGGCTTAGCAACCAATGTAAAGTAGAAATAGATCTTCTAGTTTCTACTAGATTGAGAGAGATAGAGTGGAGGTGTAGATTGGAGGAAGCCCGGCCTGTCGGTGTCTACTCCAAGCTTGTACCTGCGTGATCATGTTCTCCTAACCCGAAGCTTGCTCCTAGGATTCTTCAGTATTTCGACTTCTAAATTCTAGTAAGTTCTTGTTTTATTGTTCTTACGGTTTATGAGTTTACTTTATTCTCTTCGCGTAGAGTTTAGAGTAATCATTGCTGGCGTAAACGTGGTGTTTAGGCTAGTGTACTCATAGATATTCCCTGACTAGCTGGACCGTGGTAGTAGTGAGGAACGTGACAATTCCGAGTTACCTTTGCAGACCACATCTCGTTAGCAGGAAGGATAGGGTTTATAGGTGCGGGTTGAACATCCTTTGTGGTGTCTAGATTCCGTTAGCCTCCCCATTAGAACAGTAGATCATCCTTACCAAGGTTAGAAGGAGACTACGGTTGCAGTCTTCTCTATTTATCACTCACATCGAAAGACATTCTTTGTGCCTAAAAGGTTAGTAGTAATAGACCGGTTATTCAGATGCACTCTTTCTCCTAGTGGTAAAATAATAAATACGATACTCTGGATAATTTCCCGGGTGAAGTGCTCACCGATATCCGTGCGCTTACGAATCAATTCCTTATTGCGTTCCCAAATATCAACAGGGGTTATCAGGAAATAAGGAAGAAAGGCGCACATGTCGGGATTGCATAGAGATATCAATGCACCGCGCAATTTTCTACCATCTAGAAGACTCCAGAAGCCATGGGAAGGAAGCGGAGGCCGAAAGGGGCCAGGCCCAGGGAGCCCGCCCTGGTGACCTAGGTGCCCGCCCCCTGCTGGATCCTGTTCGGGACTCTCTTCGCACACGATGTTCCATCGACCTATTGGATCAAGGAAAACATAGTACCACATTGCCTACCGACCCAAAAACGCATAGAGGAGAAGGACTATATAAGGAGACCCCCTGGCCCCTGGAGAAGACAATAAATTATCATAGAGATTGAGGGGTGCCCTCGAAGGAAAACCTCTTCTCTAAATAATATTTCTTTTTAGGCTTAGCAACCAATGTAAAGTAGAAATAGATCTTCTAGTTTCTACTAGATTGAGAGAGATAGAGTGGAGGTATGGATCGGAGGAAGGCCGGCTTGTCGGTGTCTACTCCGAGTTGTACCTACGGGATCAAGTCTCCTAACCCGAGGCTTGCTTCTAAGATTCTTCAGTAATTCGACTTCTACTGCTAGTAAGTTCTTGTTTTATTGTTCTTTGGTTTATGAGTTTACTTTAATCTTCTTCCGATTGAGTATTAGAGTAATCACTTGCTAGAGTAAACGTGGTGTTTAGGCTAGGGTACTCATAGATATCCCCTGACTAGGTAGACCGTGGTAGTAGCGAGGAACGTGACATTTCCGAGTTACCTTTGTATCCCACGTCTCGTTAGCAGGACGGGTAGGTTTATAGGTGCGGGTCGAACATCCTTTGTGGTGTCTAGATTCCGTAAGCTTCCCCAATAGAATAGTAGATCATCCTTACCAAGGTTAGAACGAGACTACGGTTGCAGTCTTCTCTATACATCACTCACATCGAGAAACATTCTTTGTAGCCTAAAGGGATAGTAGCAATAGATTTGGTTAGTCAGATGCACCCTTTCTCCCAGTGGTAAAAATATAAATACGATACTCTGGAAAACCTCCCGGGTGAAATGCTCACCGATATCCGTGCGCTTGCGGATCATTTCCTTACTGCGTTACCAAATATCAACAGGTGCTTGGACTAGGTCGTATACTTAGTTTGAGTAGTAGGAGTTAGCATAAGCATGGTGCTTAGGCTAAATCCTTCCCTTGAATACCATTGTATCAAACGTGATAGTGGGCGGCGGTGAAGCATGATAGGCCTCTACTTCCCAGTAGGTTCTATTCACGTCGGGTATGGTCTGTAGGCACCCATAAGAAACGAGTCCGCTTGGATAGGAGTTTCGTCCTCCTATTGCAGTCGACTTCCAGCAAACAAGCAGTTAAGTTTAGCAATGTTAGTGTGTGTCCGCTACTAGATTAGATTGGTTCATAGGAGTAAAGTTAGAGTCATAGGAGTCTTTTCTCACTCGTTGTCCTCCCACCTAGCTACACTACACTAGTTATCTAAGAGTTATCCAGAACCACATCAACCTTCCTCTACATCTTCGTTACCTCACTACCTTGGTTGATCCTAGCTGAGATAGGATTTCCCTTCCCTGCTATCTCTTCTAGCACGCTTTCCCTTGGATGAACTATAAATTATGACACCGCGGATACTCACCATCGTTGAAGTGCTACATCAGTATCTGTGCGCTTGTAGAGTTACCCCTGGTACATCTTGCGTCATCGCTAGAGTTTAGCGTTGCTTAGCATTTCTAGAGCCGTTGCTCAAGGTAGCCTGACACCCTATCCTAGTAACAGCTCAGGCTTGCATTTAAGCCGCGCTGGTTAGGTGCCACCATTTCTAGATACTTGTCACATCCTACTCTAGTAGATGCGCGTTAAGATTAGCCAACAAGCATTTCTAGCACCGTTGCCGGGGAAAGCATAGCCTAGAAATTTATAGCAAGAATGAATCCGGTAAAACATCATCAACTTAGGATCAACTAGTTGTAGGTAGTTACCCCTGCCTGTGTTTCTCTTCATTGTGAAACTAGGTAGTGTATGAGTGATTTCCAGTTCAAGGCAACCACATTAGCCGATTCAGAGAGATCTCGAAGCAATTCTAGACTTCGCCCAGTCCACTGTCAGAGATGCAGCTCACACTTGAACTCACTCAAGGAAGGAAGCTTAGCACCAAGAATCAGGATGTCGATGGTGTAACAGAACCGCCCAATTTACAAGAGATCAACTATGAAAAACTCCCGCCAAAGCAGTTGCTTTAACATAATCGAACTCTCATAAACCCGGTAGTCCGTGAAATCACGAGGGATTTCAAACCAACCATCATACAAGCCAAGATCGTAGTGGTTCAACATAACAAGCCATATGTTACATCCATTTCGCAAGTAGTTTGACAAACTCCAGAGTTCAATGTAGTTATTACAACTTGAGATGAAAAGTAGCGGAAGCAAAGTAATTTGAAACTAATATTGCCCTTATTTCAAATACATGCCAGTATCCAGGTCAATTCCAACAAAAGCAACATAGATGAGGTAACTAAGAAGGATCATGCCCATGATCTTACTCCTCTAATATGGTAGGAGTCATCCAACTCTTGCAGTAGCCATGATACATCACAACCTGCAACAAGTGGGAATAAACCCTGAGTACGAGAAGGTACTCAGCTAGACTTACCCGTCATAAACCAGAAATAATATGACACCAAGGAGTATGCAAGGCTTTATTGGTGGAGCTAGCTTGACAATACTTTTTGCATAAAAAGCTTAAGTTGCAACTAAGTAACCTTTCAGGTATTTAGCTCAAGTTAATAAACATTACCTGTCATCTATATTAGCACCTGTACTAGAGCAATCACTTGATTAAGATACAACAGTAGTACCCATATTCGATGTGGCATTTCCAACATCATCATACCATAACCATCCAAGTGTTCCATAAACATTACTACGATGACGAAGCTCAAGTCAAGTGCTCACTATCCAGGAGCGATGGCGATTCGAATCGATTTATAACCAGCTGGCGAGTTATTCCCCACACAAACCACACTTACTGATCAGTGAGCTACAGATCAATGTATTACACTATCCAGGACCAAATCGCGGGTTCGGCAGGCACCGCCAGTACCCGAGGACCGTTCCGGCGACCGAGGTATCCAAGGTATACCAAGGTTGCGCGCCGCGCCCTCGTCGTTCTCCTCAACCATCTCCAATACAGCGCATGGCGGCTCGACTCCCGGCCCAGATAGTGTTCCGGCTTCGCGGTCGGAACGACTTATCCTTCCAGCTAAGTGTGGGGCTTGCGTTCAACATGACAAGAGGGCCGTCAACGATCGGTCCTTAATCGACACAGGCGGGGATAGATAGGCACCCAAGACCTCCATGTCTTGTTACTTCTCTACCATCGTCCCGCCCGGTCTCCAATTATTCATCTTCACCACTTGGTTATTTCCATGATAGCATATATAGCCAACCTTTTCAGGTGTCCTCCTATCTCGCTCAGGTGACGGGACATCACCTGGCTTCTACCGGTGTAAGCATAGCTAAGCATTTAGATTCGATCGTGAATCTACATAGGGTTATAGGTATATTTGCTGGACAAGGAGTGTTATATGCAGCAAGGGTTTCACCCAACTCCTATACTTAATGCAACAATACATATATAACATATATTCTCAATTGCATTCAAAAGTAGTGGGAGACTTATAATGCTCCGGGGCTTGCCTGGGATCAACACGGAGTCAGTTCAATTAGTGGCTCCATCTTGGTGACATCTAAGGTCACAACACTTGTTTAGTCCTTCCACCTTCGCAATGGGTCCACCCAACACCGTCTTCTGGTTTGTTCCCACACCAAGACCTTCACGTGATTCATCTAGCGCACCTAGATGAGATGCAAGATGCAAGTGCATGAATATAAAGAATAATAACACAACATGCATCACATAAAAGTATGCAAGACACAGGCATCTAAATTATTTAGCTAACATCACACAACTAACTATAGAGAGCAAACATATCAATCATGACACAAGTTTAACAAGGTTACAAGTGTATTACTTATTCACAGCTAAAGACATGTATCATAGTTAGCACACACCAAGTAAAGCAATTAAGCATTCGCGTATTTCAGCAATTCTGGACATACATGCAACAACTCAGTAAATAAATCATAACTGGAGTTACACATCTCCAAAAACTATGCAATAGGACATTCTGAAAAGATTATAAAATTATCTACAATTAATCTTTAATCATATTAGCATTATTAGTAAGTTAACCAAGTCAAACATGCATGACCATATAATCTGGTCCAGAAATTTCCACAGAACAAGCATTTCAAAGGATGAACTTTATACAACTGTAACTGACAAACCACTGAGCCAAATGACATGAAACTTTACAAAAAGATATATTAGTAAGTTATCTACATATTTTCTATATACAAGTTTCACAGAAAATATCATTTATATCATTGAATTAATTGCATAAATAAAACTGCTCATGCTGCCAAATAGTAGAGGTACAATTACACACAGAAAACTGATTGGCACTTCAAAGCAGCATAACTGGAGTTGTATACCTCCAGCGAACATAATTCTTATATTTGTGGAAAGCTTATAAAGTTACCTACAACTTTCTTATTATCATCTAAATATGAATCTACAGTTAACAAGGTCAATTAATCCCATGAAGATATCTCTGTCCAAAACATAGACAGAATCTGTCATGCTATATTAAACAGCTATAACATGAGGTCCACATGTCCATAATTTATGGTTGTGTACTTTCTAGAAATCTTACGAAATGGTGAACAACTTTGTTATAAACATCTAGAGCTAAATCTACCACTAACAAGGTCTTACATTACAAACAATGCAATCCTGTCTGGGTTCAGACAGAAACTGGAACACTAATTTAAACCACTATAACTAAACATGTGCTTAACCAAAAATTGTGCTATTTATCTTTTTGGAAAGCTTATGAAAAGTACTACAACTCATATATTTTCATCAAGGCATGATTCACAACTTAACTGAGCCAAACAATACAAACATGCAGACCTACTCAGAATAGGAGCAAAGCAACAAAGGGCAATTGTTATTTTTATAACTCTTATTCTATCAATCCTAAATTCATGAAACAAATTCCAGACATCAAATAAATAATGAAAAGCACGTCATAATATTTTCAAATTTATTTGAGCAATACTAAAGCATTTATGAAAAACACAAATATAACAAAGCAATGAAAATGTAACTGCATAAATCTATTTTTACGACTAAAACTTCAAACTAAACCATGCCCTATGATAGATCTACTGCATAGACAATTTCATAAGTATTCCAAAAAGTCCACATTTGCTATTTTACCACTTATCTATTTATTACTATGCATTTTCAAAGTTCATACAAGAAATCTGTAAAAACAAAACAAAAGGGAAACAGATCTTGCATTGGGAACCCTAGACTTTTCACAAACTAGAATCCAACGAATAGATCCCTGAAACACTATTCACATGAGTCACAGGTTCGCAAATAACCCCTCCCATTTCGTCGAATTGTCGCCCGAAGTCGCTGACGCGAATCAGAATAGAGGAGGCTCGGACTCGCGTTTTCCGGCGGTTTGGTTGCACGCCGGCGACGAAGAAGTGGCGTGGGAGGACCAGGGGATCTGCACGCGCCCGCTGATGGTTGCGGAAGGCCGGGACATGGGCCGTGGCACCCTGGCCACGCACGCCGGCGGCCTCCAGAGACGGCGGCGGCGGTTGTGTAGCTTGTGACCACGGATGGAGCCGGGAAAAGGACGCACAAGGGGCGGTGCGAGGAGAGGAAGATAGTGGAGGAGTTAGCTTGGCGCAAGGGCATCGGGAGCGGCAGGAACGGTGCAGCACGGAGCTCGGTCCGGCGTCCATGGCGGCTTCACGTTTATGGGCTCTAGAGCGATGGAGAGGAGAGGAAGCGAGTGGGAAGTGGAGGGGGAACGACGAGGGCGCTCTGGTGCTTCTCCATGATGGCAGCAGAGTGCAGAGGGGCAGCAGGGGAAGCTGGGCGCGTGTCCACAATGGTGGGGCATGAACTCGCGCATGACGACCACGTCGGCAAATCGTCGAGCACGTGGCGCGCGTCGGAGTAGGCAAGGTGGGATGCGATTTTGGGCTTGTTCCGGGCCGAATTTGGAGATGGGCCAAAAACGAAGTTTGCTCACCTCAGCCTGCTCTCCAACTTTGATTAAGTAACCATGGTCATTAGACCAACAGATTAAGAGATAATTAGATGCCAAGTCACGAGTGTCAACGTATTGGTGGTGATTAGCAAAACCAAGAATTGATGGTTCAAATCATGTCAAACTTGATGCAACTTTTTCTATGCTCTTCTCCAAACAATTATCCACAACTTTTATTCTTGGACCAACTTGAGTTGCTTTACAAACATACGAGAACGCGGCATGCCAACGGGTCGACGTCCGTTTAGCGATAAAATAACTTTTTGCTGTTTTGGGAGCTACTTTTAGATACCCAAATGAACTCCAAATTTGATGATACTTGATCCATTACTTTCATCAAGAAGAGTACTCCAACTCATAATTGAGTTACCATAAGAATTTGGATAATAAAATGTCATGAAGGAGCTAACTCACTGCTGTCACTTTCAGGGACTTAGCCAAACATATGGAGGTAGCAAATCAGCACTGAATTGATTCTTGAGAGCTCAATTTGGTTAGGATAGGAACCAAACTAGCTCTTGATCCTTAAATAAAGTTTGTTGTATGGAAGCAAAACTACAACTTTCATTTAGTGTCAAACCTCATAACCGCAACAGAAGTCAAACTTTCACTTTGGTCAAAGCAGTAACCTGATAAAGCTCCAAATAGGGTTTTAGGCCAATTGAAGCATTTTCTTGACATAAGCTCAAGATGAACCCTTCATGAATTTTGTTGTATAATTCATCTAGAGTTATATGAGCAAGTTTGGAAGGGTTGGTTCATGACCCATGATTTTATTTCCTTAATAGAGCCATTCCAATAAGGATATAACTTATCATTTCATGTGACTTCTTGATTCCAAACTTCACCAAACTTTTCTAGAGACCAATATAGATTGGGATGGATATGAGACATATGGAAAATGTTCCACTAGCATCATCCAAGCATACCTTTGAAAAAGGGCCTATATATAAGTAAAGGTGCATCATCCAAATCCAAGTTAGGGCTTACTTTCATAGATTGACTTTGACCTCTTTATTACCACTGAACTTTTCATGTTTGAGCTCAAACCTAGTACTTAGCAAGTGACAAACACCTGGGGTGTTACAGCCTTCCCCCCTTAAAAGAATCTCGTCCCGAGATTCGGTGCAAAAGACTTTCAAGGGAAGAAAACAATATCACACATTTTCCAACATTAGCGATAGCTGTGGGCGACTTAGCTTAGAACATCAGAGAAGCTAACTTGATCCAAACATTTTCTGATACTTGCCCTTCATAGTAAACCTTTATTTAGAGAATCTCCCTTTTTGTTTGACTTCAGTGAAGCACTGTTACTTTGGGAGGAATCCAAGACAACACTGTTCCATGTACTTTGTTTCTGGTTGTTTAGAGCCTAAGGAGCTACTTGTACCATTAGCTTCTTTAGTGAAACTAATGCAAGCCATATGAACTTCACACCAGGTCACAAGCTTCTAAGGGTTGCGCACTACAGTGATTCCAGGCTCATTCACAAGATTTGAAAAGCAGTCCTCTACCAAAATGGTTGAATTATAACTTCCCACACTTGCAGTTCCCTTTCTCTAATGACAACATTGTACTGACTACCCAATTAAGAGAATGGTGAATGTGATAGCTGACTTTGTTGGTTCAACGCCTTCCATGATCATTTACTTTAAGGAGATTCTTGTATCCAAACAACAAAAGTTATGTGGGTTGAATCAGACGTAACTTGTTGAGTAACACATAGAAGGTACCCAAGGCATGTAAGAATTGGATAACCACTACTGACAAAGGATGATAGTGGGGCCTATATGTCACCAACACTTGCAAGTGTTCAACAAACTAAAGAAATAGTGTACCACCAAGTAGGTTAAGCATGACCTTTCTTCATGATGCAGTTGCATAGAGTTAGGTTGACTTGTGCCATAGCAAACCAATCCAGTGGAACTACTTTTGACTTTGAGGTTTTCCTTTTTAAGATCCGTCGGTAGGTCTGACATTGGAAACTATTGACTGACACCTTTCAAAATGTTTCTAGCTCACACTAGCATAAATGGTTACAAAGAATCTTATTTCGGCATATAAGCACTATCTATACGCCAAAACACTACCCATACTGTAATCCATGGCACCAAGACAAACACCACTTTCTATACGAAGGATGATTGATATCAAAAGGGAGATTGCAGATTTCTACCCCCTTTTTGGGTTTTGGTTCATATTTCACCAATTATCGCTCACATGCCCATGAAATTTGGTAGAAATACAGATCCATGAGTCTTCCAACCTCTGATCAAAATTCAGCTCAAACGGGCACCATTTGTGTAGGCAGAACATATACATACTAAACTTGTTCGATGCTGAAACGGCAGTGTTCCGGACTGACAAGACATCTCTCAACTCTAAAGTTTGATTCACTATTTGATCAAATATATCCTTCATGGCTGTCAATCCATCATTACCTTGCTTGAGATTAGCCTTGTTACTAGCAACCAATCAATTGGCTCTCGGCACTAAAATTTCCAAAGCTCCACTCTTAACCACAACAATTGTGGCTGACGCTTAGCAAATGGTCACCTTCAAAGTCAGGAGATAAGGATTCATGCTAAAGATGGTTGACTGTAGCTGTATGATCATGATGCACATAAAGATCAAGACTTAGGAAAACTAGATCATAAATACAATGGTGATGATCGATGCTTGTCCAACATTAAGTGTCGTCTGTCCTTTTGGTTTGGCGTGGATGACCCATGTTGCTCATTAAATGACCATCATCATTGCAAGGATAGTTAAATAGTGTCACTTGTCTACCATCTCTTGCAGTCTGTTAATGTTTATGTCAGTGACCTATTCTTCAAAGGTTATCCTCTTTGCAACATCATAGGAAGTTCTCTTATTTGCACGTGAAGTAAGGATCTTCTGATCAAATCTGGATAGATAATTAAGGACAAACTCATGATGAGAAGACACATTGGTGTAGTTCTATAATAGAGCCTGGCTAGAAATCAACGATACCAGTGCGTGCCGAGCAGCACAACCATGTGTCGGCCGCCACAAGGGGCTCTCGGTTTCGTCACGGCACCATCAATTATTAACCAAGACACCATTACCGAACATACAACCCAAAGGAAATCTCTCATGGCAAAAATTGGGTTGCATAGCAGCGAGCACTTTGCAAAAGAGGGGCATCAAACTAAGATAGTCATGAGATTAGAAGTCCACAAGGAGGTGATTTAAAACATAGTACTAGAGAACATAGATCACATGAGATTAAGACGGATAAACACCTAGAGACTCAAGAGAGTTGGTGATAAAACAATTGAGATTTGAAAGATGGAGTCAATACACAGATTAGGGGACGGATACACAACATTCAAGAGCTAACAACCATGCACAAACTCAAGCTCTTTATCATTGGAATCTACTTGGAGATAACCATGAGATTAAAGTGACATGAGTGTTATTCTAAGATAAGGCTCTTCAACACTCGCATGCTTACTAAGGACAAAAAGGTAACAACTATGACACTACCTAATTAACAACACATCCACTCATGCATCATGGTTTTAAGCAAACATTTCAGAACATCAGTCACACTATCTCCAACAATCATTACTAAGCACAAAGTTTTGCAGATAACAAGTAGTCATCTAAAGCAACACTAGTACACATGAACATACAAAACATGATGGTAAGGTGTTTTTATCTTTCACTTTCTTTTACTAGAAAGGTGTATGTCTCTTCTCTAGTTGTGAAAACAAATTTTTAACTTATGCTTAAAAGACTAGTCATCTTAAAGATGTGCATCATACTGACAGGGTGCACAGACAGACCACAACAGGCAAAACAAAGCAAATTATACCCTATCTTTAATTATAGCTATTCAAGCAACATGTAGCAAAGCATTTTATCCAACTGCACACAAGCAAGGTGACACCACATTGATTCATAAGTTACTTATTGTTAGAACAAAGGTGAGAGACACATAGTTATACATAAGATAACAATCATGATGATGCATGCTTCGTCCTATTCGTCCTCACAAAATTGCCAGGTGGCAATCACGTTCTATATCGGTGGCATAACACGTACACTCTCGACATATAGCTAGCCATAATATTCAATTTACGCATCCGTGGTTAGTGTACCTGCAGAAAATTCATTTCAGCCCACCCACAGTATGAAACATGCAGTACAAGATTTAAAAGCTATGCGCTCCACACACGTGTATCCCCATACCCGTATGTGTAGTGCTACTACCCACAACATCGTCCTAGCGATGGCATCGCCTCTAATGACGGAATCACCCATCATGCGGTACCTTTTCATAGGTGTTGACGGTGGATATACCATAGAAATCCACATACAAAACACCGTCAACATGCCTCGGTTGCAAGGGGAAATGACATGACATGAACATATTTTATCCATAACTAGTTCCACTTGTACTCTTAGCTTGTTTATGCAGGAACAACAAATTCAAGACATTATTTGACAAAGCCAACATCAGAATCATCAAGAGGAGATCGAGGGGACAACAGGTGACACCCTGGGCCCACAGGGAGGGGGTCGCCCGACCCCTCTTTGGTGGGACCCAGGTGTGCCACCTACTCCACCGACATAAGGGACCATTGTGGACACTGCTGGTGGGCCCAGGTGGTCAGGAGTGGGGTCGCCCGACCCCACATGTATGGCGGTTTCAGGGTCGGTGGCCTCCCACCGACCTTCCCCACATGTCTCACGTGTTGGTTTGCCCCTGCCGTTGATCAAATGGCGGTTGTGAAGTCGGTTTGATCCAAGGGTGGAGAGGCATGATCACACGGATCGATGACGTGGCGGTGGAGTAGCCCCTACTCCACCTCTCCCTATAAATAGAGGCTGATTTCACCCTTCCAAGGCATGATGAATTCAAGGTTCAAGTGATCCAAGCTAGATACAAGTGAGTAGTAGTAGTAGTAGTCTAGTGTGGGAGTTAGAGTTGAGTCGAGCGAAGCTCGGGGTCTCCGGAGTCGTCTTCTGGAGAGTCTGGTATAGCTCTTGTATCTTTTCTCCTGTAAGACTTGTTTTCTTAATATATTCTCTTTCTACTTTTCTAAGTATTACTTTGTGCAATATTATTCTTGCAACAGTATTGTAGTGTTCTATCTTGTCCTTTAGTAGTTACATATTAGATTGTGATCCTGTAACAAGCTCGTGGCTGTTTCCCATCGCCTTTAGCAAGGTGCTATAGTTGTTTGATCGCAGCTAGAGTAGTGAGAGTTAGCGTAAGCGCGGTGCTTAGGCTAGGTCTTGCCTTTGGGTGTCGCTGGCTCGGACGGAAAGTAGGGGCGCACTCCCTAGTAGGTGACAGATCGTGGGCGGCATTAGGTTCTCCTCACGTACGAGCTAGTTCTTAAAAGATAAGGCGTCCATAAGCCCAATAGTCGCTTTCGGTAAGGGGTTAGGTGAAAAACCTTTTAAGCGTCTTACCAGCTCGGCTATCCCTGGCAGCCATTAGTAAGGTATCAATCTAGTGTGTCTCTGCTATTTGATTAAGATTAGTTCACGAGAGTAGAATTAGATATCCTAGGAACCTGTACTCACTCGTTGTCCTCCCACCTAGCCACTCTACTCTAGTTATCTTGTAGTTATCCTTTTTGATTATCTCTGGATCATCATCATCCCTTCCTTCACCTTTCGTTACCACCTCTCTGCACTAGTTGTAACTAAGTTGAGATAGGATCTCTTTTCTTACAAGCATTTCTAGCTATTGCTTTCCCTTGGGAAAATATAAATTACGATACCTTGGAATACTCCCGGGTGAAGTGCTACAGCGGTACCTTCTGTGCGCTTGCGGAATTATCCAATAGTTAATAGAGTTACCACGCCAGGCACTTCTGGCGCCATCACCGATATCCGGTGGTTGCGTTAAGAAGTGCCAACAAGCATTTCTGGCGCCGTTGCCGGGGAAAGCATAGCCTAGAAATCTTAGTAAGAACGAATCCGAAAAAAAAAATATATCATCAACTTAGTATCAATTAGTTGTAGGGGGGGTTTACCCCTTGCCTTTGTTTCTCTATATTGTGAAGCAGGGCATTGTATGAGTGAGTTCCAATTCAAGGCCACATTAGAAAATCCTGAGACATCCCGACAGAGTCCTAGACACCGTCTAGTAACTTATCGGAGATCCAGCTCATACTTGAATTCACTCAAGGAAGGAGGCTTAGCACCGACACTGTACCAGTCAATGGCTTCCTCATCAATCTCCGACTTCTCACCTCCATCAGTTGCCCATGTTACCATTGGACCGAGGGTGGAGGTCGAAGATGTCGACTTTGAGATTAAGCCATCACTTATCACTATGGTGCAAGCAAGTACATTTAGTGGGAAGCCACATGAAGATGCAAATGCACATCTCCAACACTTTTTGGAAGTGTGTAGCACTATTGCCATCAGAGGGGTAACGGCCGACGCCATCCGCCTTCGCCTATTCCCATTCTCATTGTTTGGGAAGGCAAAGCAATGGTTTTACGCTCAACCCGATGATGTCAACACCTGGAGAAGATGTGCCAATGCATTTCTCAAGAAATTCTTCCCAATGGGCAAGACATCTGCTCTGAGGACAAAGATTTCAAGCTTCCAACAGAAGGCAGACGAGACTATTCCCGAAGCATGGGAACGTCTCTAGGAGTACATTCAAGAGTGTCCACATCATGGAATTAAAGAGTGGCTCCTGATTCAAGGTTTCTACCATGGGCTGACTCCAGTAGCTCGTAGCCACCTTGATGCCGCCGAAAGAGGAGCGTTTACCTCCCTCAATGTCACTCAAGCTAAAACTCTCATTGAGAACATAGTGACAAATCAAACATGGAGAGAAGAACGCCCTCAACTCAAGAAGAGAAGCACGAAAACCATTGAAGAGGTAAATGAAATATCTCACAAGATGGAGTTCTTGTTGAAGAAGTTGGATGAACGAGCCAAGGTAAAGAAAGATCGAGAGGCCATCCAACAATATGCCACTGCACGTGCGAACCAACGGAGCAGGGTGCAAAATGCAAGCCATGAAGCTGTGCAATCCTTCAACAATGGACGACCAACTTCGCGCTTCCAGGGCCAAGGTAACTCTAGTAACTCTAACTGGCTTCCACTTAAAGAACTTGTCATTAATCAAGCTAAAATCAATGAAAGCATGAACAAAAGATTGTTAGCTAATGACAAGACTCTTGAATCATTAACTGCTAAAATGGATTCCCTTGTTTCTTCTGTTAAGGACCAATTAAACTTTAATAAAATTTTAGAGTCTCAAATAGCACAAATTGCTGCTACTATTCCTTCTTCTGTAAATTCTTGCAATATCTTTAATGTGACCACGAGAGGGGGTAAGACCACTCGTGATCCACCATATCCTGACATGACAAAAAAGACTGCAAGAAAAGATAAGGAAGTTGAGGAAGACAAGGAAGAAGCACCATCTAAGCAGGAAAACACCAAGTTCTATGGAAAGACAGCTCCGCACGAGTTCTACGACACCAACATTCTGCTGCCATTTCCAAGAACAAGGAAGCCAACCACCGATGAACAATTCGGGAAGTTTGTTGAGGTAATTCGGCAATTATATGTCAATATTCCACTACTTGATGCAATGCAGGTTCCAACCTATGCCAAGTATTTGAGAGACATCCTCAACAACAAACGCCCGCTGCCTACAACTGAGGTGATTAAGCTAACAGAAGAATGCAGCGCGGCGATACTAAACCAACTACCAGAAAAGAAGAAGGACCCTGGATGTCCTACCATCGACTGCTCCATTGGGACACATCACTTCGAGCATGCACTGTGCGACTTGGGAGCAAGTGTCAGTGTCATGCCAAAGGTAATATTTGATAAACTAATCCATGCTGTTTTGTCCCCTACATCAATACATTTGCAGTTAGCGGATCAGTCAATTCGCCATCCTGCGGGGGTAGCTGAGAATATCCCCGTAAAGATACGCGAGTTCCTGGTCCCTGTGGATTTCATGGTACTCGACATGGAGGTGGATGAAAAGACTCCACTTATCCTGGGAAGACCATTTCTCAGCACTGCTAATGCACATATTGACGTTGGAGCCGGAGAAATTCAATTTACAATCAATGGGGCCCAGGAGAAGTTCAACTTCAAACCAAAGGTAGTGCAATGCTCACTAATCTTGGCAGTGGATGTGGCAACCGTCACATTCATAACTAGGCCAAAGAAAAAGACCAATCCAACGCCAAGAGCAAAGAGCAAGAAAATATGGAAGAAGAAGGTAATACAACCGATGACACCTCCGAAGAAAATTCCTGTATCAACTCAAGGAGGAGGTCCTGTTCTAAGGACCTGAGGTAACAGCTCTTCCATCAAGGTAAGCCCACTGACCTTTAACTTTAAGTTACTTATTAAACTTCCTTCATCTTTTCCAACCCTTCTATCAACTTGAGTTAAGACAAGTAAAGTAAAAATAAAAACTCACTGAGCAAGGTGGACACCAGGTGGGGCCCAAAGGGGGGTCGCCCGACCCCACTTTGGTGGCCCCCACCTATCATCTCGTGTCCTTTGCCACTTCCTGTCATGACATGCTATGCTCCATTCAAGAAAACACCAAAACATTACCATGTCAACTCATGTAATCCCACTTGATCAACGAATTGAACCGTGCATGAGAATTCTCTAACTCTTTCATCTATTTTTCTTGCATGTGCTTGTTCTGTTACTAGTGTAGTGTGCCCAGCATTACTCAAGAGTGAGAGGAGGGGTCGGCCGACCCCATGGTTGGCCCCACTTCCTCCCCTCCTCTGGTGTATGGCAGCACAAGTAATGTAGGGAGAGTGAGTATAGAAATAAAGACTCATAAACATCGACACTCACCCTAGGAGCTAGAGTTTCTAGTTCTCATCCCCTGCTTCCACTAAAACGTAAGTGAAATTAGGAGACACTGCTAACTTAAGAAAAACCATCTTCTTCTTTCTAAAGTCACTTAAGCAACCCCTAGACAAATCACTCTTGCTAAGTATGGGAAAGATACTTGCTTAAAGCCTTAAGTAAATCAACATTTTGAGAAGCTCATCCCGTGAAGCATCTCATGAGCAAACATCCACCCATCTAGTCTTGTCTTGTTCCCTCCTTTCTCTTTCACCACATTCCAAGAAGAGATTCTTTGAGAAAACATCCAAAAGAAAGGAGAGAGTGAGTGGAGATGGGGAACCAGCCATGGCACACATTCATCATCAATCTGGTGAACAGCTAGCGCAAAGAGGAGGTGGTGATGGGGTCGCCTGACCCCCTCCCTGCAGCATTTCTTATTTCTTTCTTTCCCATCCATCTTTCCTTGACACAAGGTGTTGGCCATTTGTGGTTTCGTGGAAAAAGAGGGGTCGGCCGACCCTGACAAAGTGCCCTCTGCACTTGTCCTCTCTTCCATCCACTCACTCATTCACTCACAACCACTTTCCTCTACTAGCAACTCAAGAAAATCATCAACACTCTTCCTTTCACTTTCCCTATTGCTCAAGTGTTCACCCGTCGAGAAATCAAGAGAGGTAATCAGCCGGTAAGAAGAGTTAAAATCTAAACTAACCTCTCTGGTGGAAGTGGTGTTCGTTATTTTCTTGATCTAGCATGAAGAATCCACTCAAGAACATAGGGAAGAAAGTGCGTGGAGCGTTTAGCGGAAGCTCATCAAGGCGCTCCCATGGCACCATGAGTTCGGTAGAAGAGTACTCCTCTCATCAGGGACTTCCCTCTGAGACTCATGAGGAGCAAGAGCATGAGGCCATGCCACAGCAAACACCACCTAATGAAGAAGCAGCACCTCTACGGATGCAAGATATAGAGACCGGACTATTGCTCACCGTAGAAGAAATGGAGAAGCTTAACCATCTACGCCACCGTGAATTCAAGCATACCAAGGTAATTGACCCTAAATTCCTCAAAGACACAGGTATGTATGAGGAATTCTTTGATGTCTTTGCTGCAATAGGATGGGGTGAATTTTGGGACTTTTCGGAACACCTAGGTAGCAAGATTCTCACTCTAGAATTTTTGAGCACCGTAAGGGTAACCGAAACAACCATTTACTTTCGCCTAAGAAACCAAGATTATGATTTCACATGGGACCATCTAGCTGCATGTTTAGGCTTTATGAATTTTAAAACCAATGTAGAAGTTGCCACAAGGGGTTTTAATAGACAAGAATTTTGGCATGAAATAACTGGGGAGAATCTAATTGGAAAGACTTACCCACGTACTAGCCATATTTGCCATCCCACACTACGGTTCATGCACAAATGGATAGGCATCACTCTATTCCCTAGAGATGACATTCGGATTGTGCGGGAAATTGATAATAGAATTCTATATGCCATGGTGAATAGAATTCGTATTGCACCGGTAAAAGCCATGGTACATCATTGGATCACTATAGCACGGAAGAATGACCCAATTGAGTTCACCTCTATAATTACAAAATTGTGTGATTACATTTTGATCCTTGATGACACCATCCAGTACATACCCACTCCTAGAACTGTGTTAGGAAAATATCATTTCATTCAAGCAAAAGTAATTACGCGTGGCCCCAATGACACAATTGAATTTATATTGCGTAAATCAAATGCAAGACTCATTTTGCCACAACCAGAGTTAAAATTATACAGGGGCCACCCGTTAATGCCTAATGTTCCTGGAGTTGGAGGACGTAGAAGTTTTGCAGGGCCATTCACACGTGGACAGTCACGAGCTGAACAGCAAGATGATTCAGATAATGAGGGCACTTCCATTGCCATGCACACCTCCGGGACGGGGAGGAGACGTAGTGCCCGGTTGTCTCTTTCTTCTTCGCAGGAGATTGGAAACCGCAGTCACCGTCATGACATGGAGCTACTCAGATCAGGTATGGCTACATTGCGTACTAACCATGAAGCCATTCACACTGCCACTGTGGAAACCCAACAGCAAATCCAAAATTTTGAGGAGAGCAGCAATAGAAACTGGTGCCAAGCCTACACATCATATCACCTGCCCGTACCACCATACATTCCTCAACCACCACATGCATATCCACCTCCTCCTGCACAATATCCTCCACAGCAATATCCTCCACCATATCCACCATATCCATCGTATCCACCCCAGTGAGGAAGGACAAGCTTGGGGGAGATCCTCTCCCCCACCAAGGTAAGTATTCTATCCTATTTATTTCCATGCATTTTATCATTCCTGCTCTAAAAAAAAATTAAAAAAAAATTAGCATTTCCCTTTAGCATATATGCTTCATGTATGTCTATATCCCTCATGGAAATGATGACTAGTTGCTTGTTAATGTTTCTCTAGTACCTAGTATACAACTTAGTATTTCTCCAAGTATGGATCACTTAGCTCACTTAAACTGCCATGAACCTGAAAACTTTGTGGGTTGCAAGTGCTAGAACTAAGTCTAAGTTGTTGTGGGACATGAGATAGTGAGACAAGAGCTGCTATAATATTATTCTAAGCATGCATGATTATCAGAGATTTATTCTTAAAATGATCAAAACCTTAATTGTTCCTCAAGGGTGATGAATTCCTACCACAGCTATATCTACTTTACATGATTGCAACCTTTCCACATAAGCTATTTGCTTTGTGTTGAGTGTCGTCAAGTCTTGTTGACCCCTGTTAAGAGACTTTTCATGCTCCTAAGATCAAGATCACGTACACACCACATATATATATGCTGCTTCTACACTGGAAGTACGCAACCACATGTATTTCGCATCCACTAAATAGGTTGCTCCATACTCTAAATGTTAGAATATCTCTCTCTAAGCATTATTTGGTAAATGAGACATCAAAAGCCTAGGCAAAATGAAATAAAAAAATGGACATGTGCAAGTCCAAAAAAAAAAAAATTGAGCACATAAAGCTCGAAGAAAAAGAAAATGCTAGCCATGTCTCAATATATAAGTAGAGAGAGTGTAGCAAATAAAGGAGCAACCTAGTCCATCATATATCACACTTGCACATCTTGATCTGGGAGTATGACACTTCTCTTCAAGGATCCGAGCTTTGACTTCGCAACACATGCAAAGTAAGTATGCTATCTCCTTTCATCCCTACCTTAAGCTCCACATAAGCCTTTTAGAAATAGGATGAAATAGAGAAGGCAACTCTATCATATGCCTTGGTGAGGAATTATACACCATTTGAGTGACATGAGAGAACCATATGAGGAACATTTAAGTTTTCTTTTGAAAATATCACAAAACCTCTGATATGAAACTTGCTAAGAATGAGAAAGTTAGTGCTCAAGTCAAACTGTTCTGTCTTTCAACCACCTAAGACAAAGGAAAAGCCATAAGCCCCATAAGGGACTAAGGTAATATGGGTAAGTTTACATAGCTAAATTTTTCATGCAAAGAGAAGAACTTTGTTGTACACATGGTACTCTTGAAATGTGAACATAGTAACAATACCTGATCCACCAAGGCTAAGTTTGATTGTTTGCTCGGGACGAGCAAAGGTTAAGCTTGGGGGATCTTGTTGACGGTGGATATACCATAGAAATCCACATACAAAACACCGTCAACATGCCTCGGTTGCAAGGGGAAATGACATGACATCAACATATTTTATCCATAACTAGTTCCACTTGTACTCTTAGCTTGTTTATGCAGGAACAACAAATTCAAGACATTATTTGACAAAGCCAACATCAGAATCATCAAGAGGAGATCGAGGGGACAACAGGTGACACCCTGGGCCCACAGGGAGGGGGTCGCCCGACCCCTCTTTGGTGGGACCCAGGTGTGCCACCTACTCCACCGACATAAGGGACCATTGTGGACACTGCTGGTGGGCCCAGGTGGTCAGGAGTGGGGTCGCCCGACCCCACATGTAAGGCGGTTTCAGGGTCGGTGGCCTCCCACCGACCTTCCCCACATGTCTCACGTGTTGGTTTGCCCCTGCCGTTGATCAAATGGCGGTTGTGAAGTCGGTTTGATCCAAGGGTGGAGAGGCATGATCACACGGATCGATGACGTGGCGGTGGAGTAGCCCCTACTCCACCTCTCCCTATAAATAGAGGCTGATTTCACCCTTCCAAGGCATGATGAATTCAAGGTTCAAGTGATCCAAGCTAGATACAAGTGAGTAGTAGTAGTAGTAGTCTAGTGTGGGAGTTAGAGTTGAGTCGAGCGAAGCTCGGGGTCTCCGGAGTCGTCTTCTGGAGAGTCTGGTATAGATCTTGTATCTTTTCTCCTGTAAGACTTGTTTTCTTAATATATTCTCTTTCTACTTTTCTAAGTATTACTTTGTGCAATATTATTCTTGCAATAGTATTGTAGTGTTCTATCTTGTCCTTTAGTAGTTACATATTAGATTGTGATCCTGTAACAAGCTCGTGGCTATTTCCCATCGCCTTTAGCAAGGTGCTATAGTTGTTTGATCGCAGCTAGAGTAGTGAGAGTTAGCGTAAGCGCGGTGCTTAGGCTAGGTCTTGCCTTTGGGTGTCGCTGGCTCGGACGGAAAGTAGGGGCGCACTCCCTAGTAGGTGACAGATCGTGGGCGGCATTAGGTTCTCCTCACGTACGAGCTAGTTCTTAAAAGATAAGGCGTCCATAAGCCCAATAGTCGCTTTCGGTAAGGGGTTAGGTGAAAAACCTTTTAAGCGTCTTACCAGCTCGGCTATCCCTGGCAGCCATTAGTAAGGTATCAATCTAGTGTGTCTCTGCTATTTGATTAAGATTAGTTCACGAGAGTAGAATTAGATATCCTAGGAACCTGTACTCACTCGTTGTCCTCCCACCTAGCCACTCTACTCTAGTTATCTTGTAGTTATCCTTTTTGATTATCTCTGGATCATCATCATCCCTTCCTTCACCTTTCGTTACCACCTCTCTGCACTAGTTGTAACTAAGTTGAGATAGGATCTCTTTTCTTACAAGCATTTCTAGCTATTGCTTTCCCTTGGGAAAATATAAATTACGATACCTTGGAATACTCCCGGGTGAAGTGCTACAGCGGTACCTTCTGTGCGCTTGCGGAATTATCCAATAGTTAATAGAGTTACCACGCCAGGCACTTCTGGCGCCATCACCGATATCCGGTGGTTGCGTTAAGAAGTGCCAACAATAGGCACATGTAAAATGTGCACATGATCCAGTACCAAAAGCACTTCCCTAGATCGGCGGTGTATCCGATCATGCTCTCACAACTCACACTTACCGAGGCGTAGAGGAAAAATGATCCATACACTACCATTCAAATGAATGGCACTCATACTATTGCACACCGTATGAGCAACGAAATAGAAATATGATGCAGAAACCCCCAAGTCAGTACTTAGATAAGCCACCTAAAGGTCCTTAATTGGGCATAAAGGAAATGACCACTGGCATACTTAGATAAAAACTTTTTAGATCTGAACACACCTTTATCTATAATAGCTATAAGTTGTCAAAAACTGATTTTATAAAACAAATTTCTTTGTTTTAAATACACATATGACAAGTTTAATGTTGAACCTTGCTTTGATACCAGCTGTAACAGAACCGCCCAATTTACAAGAGATCAACTATGAAAAACTCCCGCCAAAGCAGTTGCTTTAACATAATCGAACTCTCATAAACCCGATAGTCCGTGAAATCACGAGGGATTTTAAACCAACCATCATACAAGCCAAGATCGTAGTGGTTCAACATAACAAGCCATATGTTACATCCATTTCGCAAGTAGTTTGACAAACTCCAGAGTTCAATGTAGTTATTACAACTTGAGATGAAAAGTAGCGGAAGCAAAGTAATTTGAAACTAATATTGCCCTTATTTCAAATACATGCCAGTATCCAGGTCAATTCCAACAAAAGCAACATAGATGAGGTAACTAAGAAGGATCATGCCCATGATCTTACTCCTCTAATATGGTAGGAGTCATCCAACTCTTGCAGTAGCCGTGATACATCACAACCTGCAACAAGTGGGAATAAACCCTGAGTACGAGAAGGTACTCAGCTAGACTTACCCGTCATAAACCAAAAATAATATGACACCAAGGAGTATGCAAGGCTTTATTGGTGGAGCTAGCTTGACAACACTTTTTGCATAAAAAGCTTAAGTTGCAACTAAGTAACCTTTCAGGTATTTAGCTCAAGTTAATAATCATTACCTGTCATCTATATTAGCACCTGTACTAGAGCAATCACTTGATTAAGATACAACAGTAGTACCCATATTCGATGTGGCATTTCCAACATCATCATACCATAACCATCCAAGTGTTCCATAAACATTACTACGATGACGAAGCTCAAGTCAAGTGCTCACTATCTAGGAGCGATGGCGATTCGAATCGATTTCTAACCAGCTGGCGAGTTATTCCCCACACAAACCACACTCACTGATCAAGTGAGCTACAGATCACCGTATTACACTATCCAGGACCAAATCGCGGGTTCGGCAGGCACCGCGAGTACCCGAGGACCGTTCCGGCGACCGAGGTATCCAAGGTATACCAAGGTTGCGTGTCGCGCCCTCGTCGTTCTCCTCAACCATCTCTAATACAGCGCATGGCGGCTCGACTCCCGGCCCAGATAGTGTTCAGGCTTCGCGGTCGGAACGACTTATCCTTCCAGCTAAGTGTGGGGCATGCGTTCAACATGACAAGAGGGCCGTCAACGATCGGTCCTTAATCGACACAGGCGGGGATAGATAGGCACCCAAGACCTCCATGTCTTGTTACTTCTCTACCATCGTCCCGCCCGGTCTCCAATTATTCATCTTCACCACTTGGTTATTTCCATGATAGCATATATAGCCAACCTTTTCAGGTGTCCTCCTATCTCGCTCAGGTGACGGGACATCACCTGGCTTCTACCGGTGTAAGCATAGCTAAGCATTTAGATTCGATCATGAATCTACATAGGGTTATAGGTATATTTGCTGGACAAGGAGTGTTATATGCAGCAAGGGTTTCACCCAACTCCTATACTTAATGCAACAATACATATATAACATATATTCTCAATTGCATTCAAAAGTAGTGGGAGACTTATAATGCTCCGGGGCTTGCCTGGGATCAACACGGAGTCAGTTCAATTAGTGGCTCCATCTTGGTGACATCTAAGGTCACCACACTTGTTTAGTCCTTCCACCTTCGGGATGGGTCCACCCAACACCGTCTTCTGGTTTGTTCCCACACCAAGACCTTCACGTGATTCATCTAGCGCACCTAGATGAGATGCAAGATGCAAGTGCATGAATATAAAGAATAATAACACAACATGCATCACATAAAAGTATGCAAGACACAGGCATCTAAATTATTTAGCTAACATCACACAACTAACTATAGAGAGCAAACATATCAATCATGACACAAGTTTAACAAGGTTACAAGTGTATTACTTATTCACAGCTAAAGACATGTATCATAGTTAGCACACACCAAGTAAAGCAATTAAGCATTCGCGTATTTCAGCAATTCTGGACATACATGCAACAACTCAGTAAATAAATCATAACTGGAGTTACACATCTCCAAAAACTATGCAATAGGACATTCTGAAAAGATTATAAAATTATCTACAATTAATCTTTAATCATATTAGCATTATTAGTAAGTTAACCAAGTCAAACATGCATGACCATATAATCTGGTCCAGAAATTTCCACAGAACAAGCATTTCAAAGGATGAACTTTATACAACTGTAACTGACAAACCACTGAGCCAAATGACATGAAACTTTACAAAAATATATATTAGTAAGTTATCTACATATTTTCTATATACAAGTTTCACAGAAAATATCATTTATATCATTGAATTAATTGCATAAATAAAACTGCTCATGCTGCCAAATAGTAGAGGTACAATTACACACAGAAAACTGATTGGCACTTCAAAGCAGCATAACTGGAGTTGTAGACCTCCAGCAAACATAATTCTTATATTTGTGGAAAGCTTATAAAGTTACCTACAACTTTCTTATTATCATCTAAATATGAATCTACAGTTAACAAGGTCAATTAATCCCATGAAGATATCTCTGTCCAAAACATAGACAGAATCTGTCATGCTATATTAAACAGCTATAACTTGAGGCCCACATGTCCATAATTCATGGTTGTGTACTTTTTAGAAAGCTTACGAAATGGTGAACAACTTTGTTATAAACATCTAGAGCTAAATCTACCACTAACAAGGTCTTACGTTACAAACAATGCAATCCTGTCTGGGTTTAGACAGAAACTGGAACAGTACTTTAAACCACTATAACTAAACATGTGCTTAACCACAAATTGTGCTATTTATCTTTTTGGAAAGCTTATGAAAAGTACTACAACTCATATATTTTCATCAAGGCATGATTCACAAATTAACTGAGCCAAACAATACAAACATGCAGACCTACTCAGAATATGAGCAAAGCAACAAAGGGCATTTGTTATTTTTATAACTCTTATTCTATCAATCCTAAATTCATGAAACAAATTCCAGACATCAAATAAATAATGAAAAGCATGTAATAATATTTTAAAATTTATTTGAGCAATACTAAAGCATTTATGAAAAACACAAATATAACAAAGCAATGAAAACCTATCTGCATATATCTATTTTTACGACTAAAACTTCAAACTAAACCATGCCCTATCATAGATCTACTGCATAGAGAATTTCATAAGGATTCCAAAAAGTCCACATTTGCTATTTTACCACTTTTGTATTAATTACTATGCATTTTCAAAATTTATACAAGAAATCTGTAAAAACAAAACAAAAGGGAAACAGATCTTGCATTGGGAACCCTGGACTTTTCACAAACTAGAATCCAACGAATAGATCCCTGAAACACTATTCACATGAGTCACAGGTTCGCAGATAACCCCTCCCATTTCGTCGAATTGTCGCCCGAAGTCGCTGACGCGAATCAGAATAGAGGAGGCTCGGACTCGCGTTTTCCGGCGGTTTGGTTGCACGCCGGCGACGAAGAAGTGGCGTGGGAGGACCAGGGGATCTGCACACACCCGCTGATGGTCGCGGAAGGCCGGGACATGGGCCGTGGCACCCTGGCCACGTACGCCGGCGGCCTCCAGAGACGGCGGCGGCGGTTCTGTAGCTTGTGACCACGGATGGAGCCGGGAAAAGGACGCACAAGGGGCGGTGCGAGGAGAGGAAGATAGTGGAGGAGTTAGCTTGGCGCAAGGGCATCGGGAGCGGCAGGAACGGTGCAGCATGGAGCTCGGTCCGGCGTCCATGGCGGCTTCATGTTTATGGGCTCTAGAGCGATGGAGAGGAGAGGAAGCGAGTGGGAAGTGGAGGGGGAACGACGAGGGCGCTCTGGTGCTTCTCCATGATGGCAGCAGAGTGCAGAGGGGCAGCAGGGGAAGCTGGGCGCGTGTCCACAATGGTGGGGCGTGAACTCGCGCATGACGACCACGTCGGCAAATCGTCGAGCACGTGGCGCGCGTCGGAGTAGGCAAGGTGGGATGCGATTTTGGGCTTGTTCCGGGCTGAATTTGGAGATGGGCCAAAAACGAAGTTTGCTCACCTCAGCCTGCTCTCCAACTTTGATTAAGTAACCATGGTCATTAGACCAACAGATTAAGAGATAATTAGATGCCAAGTCACGAGTGTCAACGTATTGATGGTGATTAGCAAAACCAAGAATTGATGGTTCAAATCATGTCAAACTTGATGCAACTTTTTGTATGCTCTTCTCCAAACAATTATCCACAACTTTTATTCTTGGACCAACTTGAGTTGCTTTACAAAAATACGAGAACGCGGCATGCCAACGGGTCGACGTCCGTTTAGCGATAAAATAACTTTTTGCTGTTTTGGGAGCTACTTTTAGATACCCAAATGAACTCCAAATTTGATGATACTTGATCCATTACTTTCATCAAGAAGAGTACTCCAACTCATAATTGAGTTACCATAAGAATTTGGATAATAAAATGTCATGAAGGAGCTAAGTCACTGCTGTCACTTTCAGGGCTGAATTGATTCTTGAGAGCTCAATTTGGTTAGGATAGGAACCAAACTAGCTCTTGATCCTTAAATAAAGTTTGTTCTTCGGAAGCAAAACTACAACTTTCATTTAGTGTCAAACCTCATAACTACAACAGAAGTCAAACTTTCACTTTGGTCAAAGCAGTAACCTGATAAAGCTCCAAATAGGGTTTTAGGCCAATTGAAGCATTTTCTTGACATAAGCTCAAGATGAACCCTTCATGACTTTTGTTGTATAATTCATCTAGAGTTATATGAGAAAGTTTGGAAGGGTTGGTTCATGACCCATGATTTTATTTCCTTAATAGAGCCATTCCAATAAGGATATAACTTATCATTTCATGTGACTTCTTGATTCCAAACTTCACCAAACTTTTCTAGAGACCAATATAGATTGGGATGGATATGAGACACATGGAAAATATTCCACTAGCATCATCCAAGCATACCTTTGAAAAAGGGCCTATATATAAGTAAAGGTGCATCATCCAAATCCAAGTTAGGGCTTACTTTCATAGATTGACTTTGACCTCTTTATTACCACTGAACTTTTCATGTTTGAGCTCAAACCTAGTACTTAGCAAGTGACAAACACCTGGGGTGTTACAGATGGTCAACCAACCCAACGCCGACTTCTCATCTCCCTCCGTGACCCATATCTCATTGGGACCGCAAGCGGAGATTGGAGATATCGACTTTGAGATCTAGCTATCGCTAATCCGTATGGTAAAAGCTAGTACATTTAGTGGGAAACCACACAAGAATGCAAACACACACCTTTAGAACTTTCTAGAAGTGTGTAGCACCATTGCTCTCAAAGGAGTCACAGCGGGACCATTCGCCGTCGCTTATTCCCATTCTCTCTGCTTGGGAAAGCAAAGCAATGGTTCTATGCTCTCCCTAATGATGTTGACACATGGAGTGAGTGTGCTATAGCATTCCTCAACAAGTTCTTACCAATGAGCAAAACATCAGCTCTGTGGGCAAGAATCTCCAACTTCCGTCAAACGGTAGAATAGATGATGCGACACGTCGTGTCGGATCTTCACGACGTAGGAAGAACACCGATAACTAGCTGAAGAACAGCCGGGTAACTTGCTGCAAGCAGCGATAACTAGTGCAACCTGGCAAATAAAACTCGAAGCCAACCACCATCTTTAACCGGCAACCTAAATCGAGGATTCACACAACCACACTCTCAAAGAACCAACGAACACAACCTACAATCAATCAAGAAATACCTTGAAGGGAGTAGGAGCATCAATTGGGAGCGGATGAAGGCGCCGCATATGTAATCCCGCGAGGAAATCACAAGAGCAAAGGGGTATAGATCACTCTCTGAATTTGTTAGCACGCAGCTGAACAAAGGGGTTCTATATTTCAATTATCAAAAGTCTTAGATTACAAAGAGTCTTAGGAGATTTTTATACTAGCAACAGCCCTGCTAGATAGGTATGAAAACGAAATAGAGTTTGTGAGGGAAGGCAATGTGAAAGGTCTCCTCGGAATGGATTCCCGAACTGGCTTCGCGTGACTGTTGGCCTCTAGAGCAGTTTCCAATAAACTGACCATAACTGCTTATTGGGATGTCCAAATGATGAATTGTTTCTTTGGTGTGAAACTAGACTCAAAGGACTTTCTAGAAATGTATGCCAACCAGCACGATACATTGTAGTTTGGTACATTTTTACTTGGCAAGTTGTACCAACATTCTGTCACGACAGACTGTTGACCTTCTGTGCAGTCTGTACTAATTCTGGTCTGCAGGCAATATGGAGTATCCAAACTGGTCGCCACTAGATTCATTGGAAAGTATACTTGACAAGCTTTCCAACAAGTCCTCATGGACCTTCATATCTTTTGTGACTAAAAAGTTATGAATATTTCTTTGCACTGGTCCATTCTTGACTTCCACTGGTCTGTTTTTGACTTCTTCTAGAACTTGCACTGGTCTGTTCTTTAGGGTTCAATTCATCCTTCTCTTCTTCTATATACCTGAGTACAATAAAGGTACAACACTTAGGTAGTATATAGTTCTCATTAATGTTAAAATGAATCTCACAAAGTAGCGCGTGGACCTCTTGTTGTAGCTTCTTTGCACGACTACGTATAATCGGTCCATTGATGACTTGGGCTGGCGTCGGTGTAGGTGAAACTTGAGTGGGTGTAGCTTGACTTGGAGGTTGTGACATCTTGCTTGGTGACGTGGTCATATCATCCTCCCTCCCTTGAAAAGGAGTCATCCTCGACTCTGAAGCGTCTTCACTTGTGAATGGTGAGAGATCAGCAACATTGAAGGAGTTGCTCACGCCATAACTTGTAGGAAGATCAATCTTGTATGCATAGTCATTGATCTTCTCAAGAACACGAAATGGGCCATCTCCTCATGGCAGCAATTTTGATTTGTGATGCTGAGGAAAGCGATCCTTGCGCAAGTGTATCCACACCAAGTCCCCGGGTTCAAATAACACCTTCTTCATATGTTTGTTCATACTTGAAGCCTTGCGTTCTACCTTGAGTTCAAGTGCTTCCTTGGTCTTCTCGTGTACCTTCTTGATGTATGTAGCACACTTGGAGGCTTCTATATTGGTTATTTCATTTGTTGGAGTTGGTCAATCCTTGATGGCTTTCATCTTGCTTTCATCCACTTCTATGCCTTTTCCTGAAACAACAAAGCCAAGAAACACAACATGGTCTATGCTAAAACTGCACTTCTCAAGATTAGCAAAAAATTTCTCCTTTCTAAGCTCTTCCACGACTTGCCGAATATGATTCACATGCTCCTCAAAAGACTTGCTGTAAATTAAGATATCATCGAAGTAGACAACAACAAATTTTCCAATGAAAGCTCTCAAGACATGGTTCATTAATCTCATGAAAGTACTAGGAGTATTAGTCAAACCAAAAGGCATAACTAACCATTCATACAGCCCAAATTTTGTTTTAAATGCAGTTTTCCATTCATCCCCTGTTTTCATTCTTATGTGACGGTATCCACTTCTCAAATCAATTTTAGTGAATATGGTGGAACCACTTAATTCATCAAGCATGTCATCTAAACGTGGAATAGGATGGCGATAGCGAATAGTGATAATATTTATAGCTCTACCGTCAACACACATCCTCCAAGAACCATCTTTCTTAGGCACTAAAATTATAGGAACAGCACAATGACTTAAACTTTCATGAACAAAACCATTATCAAGAAGTTCTTGCACTTGCCTTTGTATCTCCTTTCTTTCTTCTAGATTGGTTCGGTATGGTGGTCGATTAGGTAGTGCAGCCCCTAGAATTAGATCAATTTGATGCTCAATCCCACGAATTGGAGGTAGTCCCGCCGGTGTTTCTTCTAGAAAGACATTTCCATAGTCCTGCAAAAGATGAGACACAACACTAGAGAGAGAGGTCATGTCGTTAGCTGAAATTAAAATGTCTTTGTACACAAGTACAAAGAGCACTTGTTCGGGGTTGTTCCTCACTTCTCTCATTTCTGATTTTGTGGCTAGCATGACTAAATGTTCTCCTTCTCCTTTCTTTTTCTCTCTCAAATTTGGCTTGTGGCACTCACTCATCGAGTTGTGGATGGCACTCAATTTATTTTGCTCTCCTTCCTCTCTACTCACTAGAACAATTTCAGATTTCTTTTGTAAGTGTTCAGCCATGATTTGTTGGGGTGTCATTGGCTTAGGAACAAACTTCTTCCATTTTAGATCGATAGTGACATGATTTGTTCTCCGACAATATTGGCTAAATCGATCATATTGCCATACTCTTCCAAGCAGCAAGTGACACACCGACATAGGTGCCACATCACGCTCCACTGTGTCAACATATTCACCAATCTTGAATGGAGCTTTCACTTTATATCCAATCTTGATATGTTCCGAATCTTTCAGCCACTATACATTATATAGATGAGGGTGTCGTAGCAGCTTCAAGCCAAGTTTATCACCCATCTCATGACTAGCAAGATTATGGCAGGTCCCTCCATCAATAATCACCTTTACCACTTTATCATGCACCTATGCTCTAGTTTGAAATAAATTGTGTCGCTGCCATTTTCAGCTTCTTTTTCCTGAACACTCAAGATTTCAGTCACCTCAGGAGTAGCTCCTTGCTCAAACTTATAGCCAGTAAGGTCCTCATCTCCATGGGCTTTTTCCTCAACTCCCTCTTCACTAGCAGATTCATACTCTCCATCATCATTCACAATGATCACGTTATTATTTGGGCACTCTTTACTTATATGCCCATGGCCTCCACACTTGAAGCTTTGAATTCCACTACTCCTAGAAGTAGAATCCTCTGAAGTAGTGGTTGATGCTGCTGGTTTCGAACTTGGGTTAGCAGTGTTCTTTCCACTAAAAGTACCCTAAAAATTAGATCGCGAGCCTCTACTTGAGTCTTTCACCGTAGATGGTTCAGCAGCAAACTTTGTGTTTGATTTGCTTCCTCTAGAGACATTCCTCGTGGATGGTTCAGCTGCAAATTTTGGCATGGTAAATTTCAGTTTGCCAAATCTTTCTTCATGGTGGACTCTCCCATAACGTCGGCAAGCAAAATTGAGTTGGGAGCCGTTGTCATCATCCATATCTTTAGATTCATCATCATTTCTTTGACTATGTATTCTTCCTCTACCATGTGCAGCCCTTCTATTCCTCTGACCTCCTCTTCTTCCATCACTATCTTCTCTATCTCCACTACGGTTGCTTGCACCATCATGAGGTCGACGATGCCTTCTGATTTCAGTCACAAGATTCTAAAGATCTTGTGTCAACCTATCTTGCTTTTCTTCCATGCTTTGTCAGAGTTTATTAAATTCTGCTATGGTAACACGATCTTTGATGTCCCCTTGACCCATCTTCCTGTAAGGTTAGCTGAATACAAATAATTTGTATTTGTGGAATATGAAAATTTGGTGGTACCCACAACTCACCTCTCTAACCACTGTAACTCTTATGAATTCCTCTGCTGCGGATTACAAAGAAAACCAATGTGTAGTGGCAACTAAAAGTGATGGCGAGGCGAATACAAGAACAGAGAGTACCGATTACGATGGTTTTTATGTGGAGCTTGGTGGAGAGTAATCCACAAGGAATGCAATCTGAATTCTAGTTGTTGTTAAGTTATGTAACGATCCAAACTAGAAGTTCTCTACCTAGTGCTGACCAAAAGATTCAAAGTATATAAATAGATCACACACACGCAAAGAAATTTCAGAATTGATGCAAACAAGGAGTATGATTGGGATGCTACTGTTGCAATGAGACCCAACCAAAGTTTTGCACCAAACAAAGATAACAAACTGGTTGACTTGATATTATACTTTCAGCACTTGTGTAAATAAACCAAGATTAGACTTTCTCTCTGAACCTTTCTCAACTTTTTTTTTCACTTCACTTTTTTTGCACTTTCTTTTCTATTTTTTTTGACACACTTTTTTTTCTTTTTGTATAGAACTAAACACAGGAATCAGATTATGACACTTGCACAACTAAAGACAAAAATAAAATAACAACCAGTGGCTAGATAGGATCAAAGTTAACACAAAGGATAATATAGGCTATAGAGATTTTTTTGTGGAAATTTTTAGATATAAAAGAGGCACAAAAAACACGCGAAGAATAAATGATCAGCAACTAAAACAAAGACTCTAATGGACTGCAACTTAACTGAACTAAATAAAATAACAGATTGAAACAAAGTTCTAAGCAATATATTTTCCTGGCTTTTTGGTGGATAGGACGAAGCAAATATATATATGTAGCTAGGTATAAAATTCCTACCGTGGTAACGAAAGCTTTGATACCAGATGATGCGACACGTTGTCCTGATCTTCACGACGTAGGAAGAACACTGATAACTAGCTGAAGAACAACCAGATAACTTGCTACAAGCAGCAATAACTAGTGTAACCTGACAAATAAAACTCGAAGCCAACCACTGTCTTTAACCGGCAACCTGAATCGAGGATTCGCCTAACCACACTCTCAAAGAACCAACCAACACAACCTACAATCAATCAAGGAATACCTTAAAGGGAGTAGGAGCACCAATTGGGAGTGGATGAAGCCGCTGCCTATGTAATCCCGCGAGGAAATCACAAGAGCAAAGGGGTAGAGATCACTCTCTGAATTTCTTAGCACGCAGCTGAACAAAGGGGTTCTGTATTTCAATTATCAAAAGTCTTAGATTACAAAGAGTCTTTGGAGATATTTATACTAGCAATAGCCCTGCTAGATAGGTATGAAAACAAAATACAGTTTGTGAGGGAAGGCAATGTGAAAGGTCCACTCGGAATGGATTCCCGAACTGGCTTCACGTGATTGTTGGCCTCTAGAGCAATTTCCAATAAATTGACCATAACTGCCTATTGGGAAGTCCAAATGATGAACCGTTTCTTTGGTGTGAAACCAGACTCAAAGGGCTTTCCAGCAATGTATGCCAACCAGCATGATACAATTTAGATTGGTACAGTTTTACTTGGCAAGTTGTACCAAAATTCTATCATGACAGACTGTTGACCTTCTGAGCAGTCTATACTAATTCTTGTCTGCAGGCAATATGGAGTATCCAAACTAGTTGCCACTTTATTTATTGGAAAGTACACTCGACAAGCTTTCCAACAAGTCCTCATGGACCTTCATAGCTTTTGTGAGTAAAAAGTTATGAAGATTTCTTTGCACTGGTCCGTTCTTGACTACCACTGGTCCGGTTTTGACTTCTTCTGGAACTTGCATTGGCCCGTTCTTCAGGGTCCGATTCATCCTTCTCTTCTTCTATATACCTGAGTACAATCAAGGTACAATACTTAGGTAGTATATAATTCTCATTAATGTTAAAATGAATCTCACAAAGTAGCACGTGGACCTCTTGTTGTAGCTTCTTTGCACGACTACGTGTAATCGATCCATTGATGACTTGGGCTGGCGTCGGTGTAGGTGAAACTTGAGTGGGTGTAGCTTGACTTGGAGGTTGTGACATCTTGCTTGGTGACGTGTTCATATCAATAGACCATTCCTGAAGCATGGGAACGTCTCCAGGAGTACATTTCAGGAATGTCCTTATCATGGGATCCAGGAATGGCTCCTGATCCAAGGTTTCTACCATGGGTTAACACCAGACGCTCGTAGTCACCTTGATGCTGCTGCAAGAGGATCATTCACATCCATCAATGTCGCACAAGAAAAGAATCTCATTGAGAACATTGTGACAAATCAAGAGTGGAATGATGAACGTCCTAAACCCAAGAAGAGAGGCACCCACACTATTGAGGAGGCGAACGCCATCTCTCAAAAGATGGAGCTCTTGATGAAGAAAATACAAGAAGCATCCAACTTCAAGAAAGATCGAGAGGCCATCCAACAGTACACCTCAGCGCGTGCCGTTGAAGCAATCCAACCTAAACCCAAGAAGAGAGGCACCCACACTATTGAGGAGGCGAACGCCATCTCTCAAAAGATGGAGCTCTTGATGAAGAAAATAGAAGAAGCATCCAACTTCAAGAAAGATCGAGAGGCCATCCAACAACACACCTCAGCACGTGTCGTTGAAGCAATCCAAAGGTGCGAGGTGCAGGAAGAAACTCCAGAGGTCGTCTCCGCATTCGACAACGGGCAACCACGACAAAGCGGACCGACTCCATGCTTCCAAGGCCAAGGTAATTTTCAAAAATCTAGCTGGCCTACGCTTAGAGATATTGTTGTTAATCAAGCTAAAATTAATGAAGGCATAAATAAAAGGTTGTGAGCTAATGACAAGACTCTTTAATTATTAACTTGTAAAATGGACTCTCTAGCTTCTGCTGTTAAGATCAACAGAACTTTAACAAGGTCTTAGAGTCCCGGATGACTCAGATTGCTACTTCTGTTAATTCTTGTTATTCCTCAAATGTGGTGACCACGAGAGGGGGTAAGACCACTCGTGATCCACCATATCCTAACATGATAAGGAAACCAGCAAGGAAGGACAAGCAGGATGAAGAAGACAAGGTAGAAGAAGAAGAGCTTCCATCAACAGAAGAAAGTACCATGTTCAATGGGAAAGTGGCACCACATGAGTTTTACGATACAGTCCTACTGATGCCATTCCCTAGGATGAGGACTCAAAAGACCGATGAACAACTCAGCAAATTTTTGAGGTAATTCGGCAATTATATGTCAATATCGTGTTACTTGATGCAATGCAGGTTCCAACCTATGCGAAGTACCCGAGAGACATCCTCAACAACAAGACTCCACTGCCTAAAACCGAGGTAATTAAACTAACTGAAGAATGCAGCGAAGTCATCTTGAATAAATTCCCAGAGAAGAAGAAAGACCCTGGGTGCCCCACCATTGATTGCTCCATCGGGACACAGCATTTTGAGCATGCACTGTGCGATTTGGGAGCAAGCGTCAATGTCATGCCAAAGGTCATTTTTGACAAGTTAAATCATACTACCTTGTCCCCTACATCAATATATTTGTAGCTAGCGGATTAGTCGATTCGCCATCCATTGGGAGTAGCTGAGAACATCCCTGTCAAGATACACGATTTCCTCGTTCCCGTGGATTTCGTAGTTCTTGACATGGAAGTTGACAAGGAGGTCCCCCTCATCCTTGGGAGACCATTCCTCAGCACTGCCAAGGCACATATTGATGTTGGAGCCGGAGAAATTCAATTCACCATCAATGGGGCCCAGGAGAAATTCAACTTCAAGCCAAAAGTTGAGCAGTGCTCAATGATCTTGGCTACAGAGCTGGCTACAATTATTATCGTGACGCACACCAAAAAGGAGGCTAAATCAAAACCACGAGCAAAAGCCAAGCAACTATGGAAGAGAAAAATAGTGCCTCCGCCCAAGAAGGCCTCTACAGCACCTTATGGAGGTCATGATGAAAGGACCTGAGGCAACTGCTCTTCCATCCAGGTAAGTCAAACCAAGGTGAGTTTTCAAACTTTTAAAATTCTGTATTTATTTTTAGCATTTAATTATTAGTTTTTCTTAAGTCAAAACATTTTTTTCTGTCGACCACAGTTGTGCATAATAAAACCTAAAATCAACCTCTGCTTAACATGCTGAGCAAATGGACACTAGGTGGGACCCAATGCCAGGTCGTCCGACCTGCCCTTGGTGGGTCCACCTGCTCAATTTTGCTCCATCATCACATAATCCCATGCTCATGTCTGTGGCGAAGTGAAAACTGAATTTCATGACATGAAATGCTTGACATGCCTACAAGAGAATCTAGATGAAACTAGCTTGGTAATTTTTGTGACTTTAAGCAAAGAAGTTTTACTGCACAATGCATGAGTGCTCTATTTGAGTGCCATCAGAGCCTGGGGGAGGCCAAATCATGGTCGGCCGACCATGATATTGGGCCCACCTCCCTCTAGCTCCAGGTATTTATGATCTTATGGCTCTAAGATGAGTGTTGCAAGAATGTAAGACAGGTGGCTGTCGACTTAAATTCCTAGGAATTAGTGGCTCTCCCTCACCGTCTTGCTTAGGAAAATATAATTAACAAATTGGCCATAAACAATCCAAGGGACTAGGGGAAAATTTTCATGACAATCCTTCTCCCTAACCGCACTTATGCCCCAATCCACCATTCATTTTGGCTAAGAAAGCTTATTTAGCACTAAGCTAATCACAAAAGGATGAGGAGGATTCTCCCATGAGAATTCATGACACAAAATGCCACCAATCCTAGTCTTGTCTTGCCCCCTCTCTTTTGCTTTCTTTCCTTTCATCACTTCATCCAAGAAAGGGAGATGCCATGCACCACCATCCAAAGCATGTTATGCATGCACCCAACATGGAATGACCTCCACTCACTCTCATCTTTGGCACCAAGCAAAAGGGGGAAGAAAGAAAGCTCGACCCAAGCTGTTGTTGACAATGTCACACATGAGGCCCACGATGTGCTTCATCCAAAGACGAAGCTCCTCGAGATGCTCCCACTTTTCTACCTCCTTCCGATCATCCATCATGATGTTGGGCTCGTCCGGAGGAGTGGAGGTTCGAAGGCAAATCCTCCCCGTACCCAGTGCTCCATCTCCTCCTCCGTATGCGCCTTGACGCCCCGGATGAGGTCTTGCACCGTCTCGAGCGAACCCCCATGACAAAGAAACAAATCAATGAGGGAGGGGAATCGCCCGTCGTCGTCAATGGACGTCTAGGTCCCAGTCTTGTCTGCCTCACCACCGCCGGAGGTCCCAGCCTCGTCTGCCCCGCCAGCACTGAGATCCTCCCATGGCCGTCGACCCTCAAGGAAACCTGGGGTGATCCCCTCGATACCATAGAGGGAGCCCTTAATGGCCGAGCTAGGATCCACCGGCATGCGCATAGCGCATGCCAGCGCCACAACACCGTCCTCACGCCGTGGTTCGGCTAGGAATGAAACAGGCCCCCAGGACGAAGCCAAGCGAGAGTCGATGGACCGTAAATCGGCAGCTCCTCCTTCCCGGTCTCGAGCCCTTGTCGTGGCGGCAACGGTTGGTCGTGCGAACCTTGCGGTTGCCGCTCGAGCAGCCCCTCCAACTGTTGTTGCCCCTGCTGCTGCTGCAGTTGAAGCTCCTGCAGCTCTTGATGACGGCACAGCTCCAGTTGCTCCTCGAGCTGCTCCTGCTCCTGCGCCTGTTGTTGTTGTTGCTGCTGCTACCGCTCATGCGCCTGCTGTTGCTGCTGCTGCTCCTGCGCTTGCTGCTGTTGCGCTTGTGCCTCTTGCTGATGCGGCAGCTGCCCCTACAGGCGCAGTTTTTCTTCTTCTTCTTTCCTCTGCTCCTCCTCATCCTTCTTCTTCTCCTCGACAGAGTGAAGCCTGATGGGCCACGGCGTCCGTCCCGTAGCCTGAGAGGTCTCGACCCCCTTGTCCGTGGCGTGAGCATCTGTCGAGCGCGGGCCATCACCAGACTCATCAGTGATAGTGATGGAGTCGCCCACTCCCCCTGACTTGGGCGACTCGGGGGCTCCCTCCTGACCATGGGAACGAGGCATCCCGCCATGTCCAGGGGATGGTAGGACGCCCTGTCCGGAGCCATCACCCCCCTCCGACGGTCGAGGCGGGATCTTACCGTCACCAGCGGGCGGTCGAGGGTCGGGAGAACCTGCATACGCCCCAAAGCGACACGTCGGTCACAAGGAAACTCAGTGCTAAATAAAGCTAACCCCAGAACCACGAAAAGAGAAGCGAGTCACTTACCTGGGGCCTTGGGGCTTGCCCCCGCCTTGAGCCTTTTGGCCATCGAGGGCTGGGTCTGCTCCAACGGCCTCTTCAGCCTAAGCAAAGAAGAAATAGCCTAAGGAGGTGGAGACTGATGGATGAGCAAGACATCAAAAACAAAATCACAACACGTAGACCTTACCCTATGGGAAGGACGACCCTCCTGCCGGTTCCTCGACCAACAGGTCTCAAGCTGCCCCGCGTTGTGGCCCCTGGCTTCTCCTGGGCAGGTGCCGGCCTTGGTTCCACGCTTCCCGCCTGACGAACACCGGGACTAGCACTCCTATGGAGCCCTTCCCCCTCGCTCGAGGTTGCCATGGCAGCACGGCCGCGAGTCAACAGCCCCGTCGCCAAGGTTTTCACCCTATGGCCTGGGCCGGATGACACGACCCTACGTGGGAGCAGGGAGGGTGTCGGCACGTGAGCGGTGCGGCGATGCCTCCTTTTGGCACCCATCGTGAGGTTCGCCTTGCGGCCCCTTAGAGGCCCCCGCACGTGATGTATCGAAGTTGGTTCGCGACACGTCTTCTAGGACCTGTCGAGGCGAGCCACCATCCCATCGGAGTCATCACCGTCGTCGCCGTCATCACTCTCGTCGTCCTCGTTAGGGGAGTCCTCCGCAGACTCCCCCCACGCCTCGACTTAGCTCGACATACCTCGAGCGCTTGCTGCTCGAGGTTCTTCTTCTTTGCCTTCTTCTTCTCCGCGTCCTTTACGGATTTCTGCTTCTCAGCGGAGGCACGCCTTTTCTCGCGGTCGACGTCGTCCTCCTTCACCGGAGGCTTTGAGGACCAGAAGTCGATCGTCCCCTAGTAAAAGCCAAGCATAAGCACAGAAAAGTTGGGGAGAAGAATGACACAACCAAACAACAGAGGTCGAATAGAGATGGCTCCAAGTACTTACCAGATCGAGGCAGCCTTCCTCGGGCTTCATGGGGAAGCTGTTGACCTACTCCAGCTAGAAGTCACCCGCAACAGTCGCCCTGACCTTGGCGGCAACTTCCTCATCCGCGGGCGCCTCGTTGGACATCTGGCACGCCTCGAGGTCTCAAGGTGAAACACCAGGGCCCATCTCATCCATCCTCAGCGGTCGAGACATCAACGGGAGTACCCAACGATGGTGGACCGCCATGAGAACGAGCGCGGCGGTCAGACCTTGCTCATGCAACGTCTTCAGGGCATCGAGGAGGGGTCGGAGCTGGGACTGAAGGGTCTTGTGACGCCATAATTCCAGTTCTCTGCGCGCTCTGAGACCAGCCACCTAGTATAGGCGGGGAAAAGGTCCTCGTCGTTGCAGAGGTAGAACCATTGGGAATCCCATTGGGCATGGTTGGATGTCAGCCTGATCAGGATGTACTCTCGAGGCTCCTCCGCTTGGCCTGTCTTCTGCACCAGGTTAAGGCAGCTAGCCCGCGCCGGCTTCCTCACCCCTGTGTCCCCACCAGGAGCGTGGAAGAGCTCACCCTGGTAGAGGTGGAGCCATAGGTCCAGTGCGGCATCACTCCCAGGTAGCCCACACTCACCACGGCAAAGACCGCCGCGGCGGTGATGGTGTTTGGGGAGAAATGCTGAAGCTCCACGACGTAATGGTGGCAGAGTGCCCTCATGAAGCACCTCGGAGGGGATCCAAGGCCGTGACGATGGAACTTTGTGAAGGACACAACATACCCCTTTGGTGGATTTGGCTCCCGGTGGCCCGCCGACAGCGTGATCCATTCAGGCCGCGTCGAGGAAGCATGAGAGCACAGAAGTCCCTCCTTCTCTAGGTCCCTCAATCGACACTCTATCATGGACGATGGGCGCCAATCGTCGGGGGCAACAAGTCTTAGAAGCATCTTGGTGGAAGAAGGAAGGCGGCTCTAAGAGTCGTTTTCGCTCGAGGGTGCGCTTCGAGAAGGCAAGAGGATGCAGGGGAGCAAGGGCGGAATGCGGAAGAGACAGCAGTCGGGCGGCCTCGTGATATTTATGGATGACCCACCCCAACAGGCAGATCCGACAGACGCGGTAACTCCCTTATTGAATGCGCCAGCTAACGATCTTCTTTCTCCCCCTGACACGACGATACGGATTCCGCAAACGGCGCAGTGCCACAACGACTCCTTCGTAAAAAGGCGCCCCCAACGGGCAAGAAAACGAACCGCCACAGCTCTTCCTTCCACTGCAAGGTAAGACAGGTGCCTGCCACCATAAAAATTTCGAGGGAGCGCAGACTGGCCGTCGGACGGGTTTGACGGTCGCCCTCAAGCACCAGAGTCAGGGACACCCAATGAGGGGTCAAAAACGAGGCCTGCCTCGAGAACTCGCTGGGAGTATCCAAGGCAGGGGCAAGAAGGTCGAGAGGAATCTCAACAGAGGGAGGCATCGAGCCACTGGACTTTATTGAACGAGACCAGTATCCTAGACCACACTAGCCTAGCTTTAATGAGAACACCTCCGGGCTACAGCCAACCCCCTCAAACGGGGCATGGGTTCTCGCTTGGATGACCCGATATGAGCTCAACTAGGACGATGACGCTTGCTCCACCGGGAGTACGTCATGCTTCGAAACTTGAAAAGGTAAGCCTTGCCAATGAACGGCGGAGACCCCCCTTTCGGGACAAATGCCTTTCGGCGAAAATGAAGATCAAGAGTGGACACGACAATATAGCCCTCAAATGAGTCCAAGACTCCTCCAAGGGCTCGAGGGCTACCCCCGTGGAGGTCGCTCGCGCGACCCCCATGGAACCATGACCGTCAGAGGAGCCTCTACTCGAGCGCAAGCACTCAAGCAGAGACTCGGGGGCTACTGTCGAGGATACCAATAGGGGGTATCCCGAACAACACTCATAACGGGAGGATTCGTGAGCAAATTGAGACTCTAACTCGATGCTCTGACTTAAATGTGCAATCGCCAGGACTCGATGTCGACCGTTGTTGACGGTTCTTAAGTATCAATTTTAATTATCAAATAAACAAGGAAAAGGACCAATATAGAAACAACACCTAGAATTAGGGTTTGATCTGACAGAATTCCACGAGTTTTGTTGTTTATCTGTTTCTGAAGGGGGTTATCAGGAAATAAGGAGGAAAGGCCCACATGTCGGGATTACATAGAGATATTAATGCACCGCGCAATTTTCTACCATCTAGAAGACTCCAGAAGCCACCAAAACAAACGGGAAGACGATCGGACCCGGGGACAGGGCGCCCGCCCTCCCCCCTAGGGTGCCCACCCTGGTGTCTCCACCAATCAGAGCCAACTTCGCGGATCATGCTCCACCGACCTAAAGGATCAAGGATAACCGTTCAATCAATGTCGGTTTGATCCGATGGCCCACGTTCACCTGAGGGGACTATATAAGCAGACCCCCTGGCCCATGGAGGAGGACAAGTTCATCATAGAGTTGAGAGGTGCCCTCGAAGGATAACCTTTCCTCTACATAGACTTAGGGCTTAGCATCCAATGTGAGACTAGATCTACTAGATTGAGAGAGATAGAGTGGAGGTGTAGATCGGAGGAAGCCCGGCCTGTCAGTGTGAGACTCCGATGTGAGACTCCGATGTTGTACCTGCAGGATCAAGTTCTCCTAACCCGAAGCTTGTGTAACACCCTAGGTGTTAAGCATGCCTTTAGCCCTATCACAACATGCATAAGCATTCTCATCAAGCATAGCATCATGAGCTTGTCATTTCATCCCAAAACATGATTTTATGTGCTTTATTTCATGTGTTTTAATTATGCTAAAAATATGATGCTTGCTTCTAAAAATGTGAAATATTCAAACTAGGTTGATTTATGTGTAAGAAGAATTTAGAGTATTTTTGTGTAAATTTTGGAGCTATGGAATTTGAGAAATGGAATTTATACAAGATTTCTAAATTGAATTTATTTAAAAACCTAGAACTAAGTTTTAATTTGCAATTCAAAATCTATTTGGAATTTGGTCTTGCTTATTAAAGCAAAGTTGTAGAGTTTTTGTTTTGGAACAACTTTGTTTTTAGGAGCAAGAGGTGAAAGTGATTTTAAATTGGTCCAAATGAATTTAGAAAGAATTTGGAGAAAAGAAATTTAAAAAAAGGAAAGGGGCAGGCGCTGCTGGGCCAACCCCGCTTCCCTTTCGGCCCAGCGAGCGGCCCGGCCTGCTCCCCCTCTCCCCCTCTCTCCCGCGCGCGGACGCGCCTCGCTCCACCCGGCGCCGGCCACATGGCGGCCGTACGCCGGCGTTGGACGCGCCGCGGCCGGCCTCCAACTCCCCCTGGTCGGGACGCCGGCTCAGGCTCCCAGGCCATTCGCCCGTTCTGTCCCCCGCGCCCTCCTTCTCCTTCCTCCCTCCGCTCGCACCGCGCAGCAGCAGCAGCTCCTCCGCGCGCCATTGCCGGAGAAAGCCCCGCCGCTCGCCGCCGACCGCACCAGAGCCTCAAGCTCACCGCCGAGAGCACCAGCGCCTTCGTCATCGTTAGGGTAAGCTTGTGCACGCGTTCTACCGAGGTGAGAGTCCGTCGAGCGCCGTGAATCGCTCGCCGGAGTTACCCCGAGCTCGCCGGAGTACTCCGCCGCGACGGATCTTGTATTTCTCTGCTTCTTTTCGCTGGTTCTTGGGTGCGCTAGGTCGGTAGGGTGGTGAGGAAGCTCGGAGAGGCGTTTGCGCACGCTCTACCGCGCCAGAGCGGCCTGGCCACGGCGAGCAGCGCCGCCGTGCCGCCATGAATGCTCGTCGGAGGTGTTCCGGTCATCCTCCGGCCAATCCAAGGGAACCGTTGGGTGCGCCTCGCTGCGGGGAGCACGTTGGTGCTTACCCCGTGGCCGGAGACCTCACCGCTGACGAGATCAGCTCGTCGGAGGTGAGCTCCCTCTCGGTCTCGCTGACCGGTGGGGTCGGGGACCCACTGTCAGTCGCAGGGGGGACCCCGGTGGGTGTAGATCTGGGTGTGCTTAGCCTCTTTCATCGGTTTTCTTGAATAAATGTTTTTCAGAAATTGATTCAAAACTTGTCCAATTCATATCTTGAGTTCTATAGCTCCAAATTTGATGAAATAAATTTTGGTGTGCTCTATATTTCCAGATCTACAGCTTGATGTGATTGCATGTCATGTTTGAGTAACTTATCTGTATGAATATATTTAATCCATGTTTTTGCTAAACTTGGAAAATGCATAGTAAATAAAATATGGTTCAGAAAAATGTGAAACTTGATTTGTTGGCTCTGCATGTATGTTTACTCACTGGGAAAACATTGCTATACATTATTTGGTGTATAAATGAATTTATGGTAATTTAAATGCTTGCATGGCAGTAGTTTATGATTTTTAATAATTAATTGGATCATGCAATAAATCTGGAAAATTTTGTGGGTGTTTCTTATGATATTAGACAACTTATAAAAATATGAAATCTGTTGTTTGACACTTACACCACAGTAGAGAAATTGTAATTGCCTTTATGTAATAATCTTGTGATTTTTGTGGCTCAAAATAAGTATTCAAAAATTATGAAAAATTTACAGTAGATTCTATGCTTGACTGGTAGTCTCCTGTAATTTTTGTGGATATTATTGATGAACAGAACTACATGTGAATTTTAATGGGCCTAGAAATGAATAAAGAAAATTATGAATTGTTGTATATATAGGTTGAATAGAATAAGTTGGGTTTGGTGTATCTTTGAAGCATCATGTGGGTTGCTGGTTGCCTTTGAAAAATAATTATAGAGGAAAATGCACTAGATGTTTGATCCAATTGCTTACTCTTGGATAATGTTGACTACCTTGTAAAGAGCATGACCAATTAAATCACCTACGCATCATGTCATGACTCCTTGGTACCTTCTCATACAAGCATCCACTCGGGCATCTCGCACTCCACTCATGAGCACACATGCATCATACAGGCTCGCAGGAGAACGAGGTGGGACTCGAGGAACCAGAGGAGATCCAGGAGCAGGAACCTCCGGAAGCACAGGAACCCGGAGAGGAGCTGCAGGAGTGTCCAGATCACCGACCCAGCACGTTTGAGAAAGGCAAGCCCCGGAGCATTCTAAGTCTCCCTATTCTCGCTAACTTACAAGATCTACTTTGCTTGTTCTACTATATTGCATTTAAGTGATAGGAGTTGTGTGATACCGTTGCTGCATATGTACTCCTTGTTATCCCTACTTGTTTATCTACCTTGTCCTATGTAGATAGGCGCGGAGTCTATGCTTAGCTTGCTTAGCCCGGTAGAAGTCGGGTGATTTTCTATCACCTGCGAGAAATAGGTGGATACCTGCTTGATTAAGCAGTGGTTGTTTGGGGAAAAGAATAACCAAGTGTGGAATGAAATTGGAGACCGGGTAGGGTCTTATGGTGGGTTGACCATAGTGCCTCTGCTTGTGTCGATTAAGGACCGATCGTTGACGGCCCTCTTGTCATGTTGAACGCATGCCCCACATTTAGCTGGAAGGATAAGTCGTTCCGACCGCGAAGCCTGAGCACTATCCGGGTAAGTCTAGCTGAGTACCTTCTCGTACTCAGGGTTCTATTCCCATGTTGTTTTGCAGATGGTCAAATGTACTATGGGTATTGCATCCTCTGTCTGTACCCAGCTATGGGTGATGACTAGACCCAGGGCGATGGTCACTCCGTCTCTTCTTTTGCTTTTGTGGGAATGACCGAACTATGGCACTGTATCAGACTAAGCGTGTGTGTTGTATTTTCGAACTATGAAGCTTCCGCTACTTGAAGAACTTGGTTTGTAATAACTTTAAGGACTCCGATGTATTTTATGAATGTTGTAATCGGGATGTATTTGTGAATGGCGACCGCTAAACTTATTACGATCTTGGCTGTTGTGCGATATGTGGTTTGAAATCCTTCGAGATTTCACGGACTACCGGGATTATATGGGCTTAAGCGTGATGGTTTGACTATGCAAATGGTCACTGTTAGGCTTAATCTCTTATAATTTGGTCGGTTCTGTTACAGCTGGCATCGGAGCAAGGTTTAGCGATTTACTGTTCATAAGTACGTTCTAAACAAAATCTAAACCGGTTTAATAAAAGATTTTATTAATTAATAATGATCAAAGTGTTAAACTAAGTTTTGGAAAAACTATCCAGTGTGTCATGGTCATATCCTTTATGCCAAGTTAAGGACTCTAAGGTGGCTAGTTAAGTACTAACTTGGGGGTTAATGCATCATATTTTTATTTCGTCGCTCATACGGCGTGCAATAGTATGAGTACCATTCATTTGAGTGGTAATGTATGGATCTATTTTTCCTCTATGTCATGGTAAGTGGGAGCTGTGAGAGCATGATCGGATACACTGCCGGTCTAGGGGAGTGTTGTTAGGTACTGTGTCAAGCACACATGTTTTGGTGTGTCTTGGAAACCGTACCGCATGTTGGGAATTCCGTCCTGAGAGGCGATGCCGTCATTAGGGCGATGATATGGGTAGCAACACATCACATGCATGGACGGGTGTCAGTGTGTGTGGAGTGCATGGTTTTAAATTTTGTTTTGTATTAGCATACTGTGGGTGGGCTGAAATGAGTTTTCTGCAGGTACCCTAACCACGTTCTCGCTTAGAACGCTAGTTACGTTATGAGAGAACGTTGTGTGCCACCGCATATACCGCTTAGTGTTAACCTTTGTTTCTAAGTTTGTGAGATCGTAAGTTCGTGCATGCATCATGTTCATGTCATATCATAGCTTACTTTCCCCCTCAATTTAATCTGTCCCAATTCTAAATAAAATAATTAAAGGTAATCCTCGCTCTTACCCACGGTATTCCATTTGCAGCAGATGGCACGCACTAGGCTCACCGCTCGCAAGTCCACTGGTGGGCGGGCCCCTCGCCATCCGTTGGCAGCTAGGAGCTCGCGACATAAGAGCAAGTTCCTGGAGGAGTTTGGGATGCCCACTTTGCTTTGGAGGGTGCTCAGTTCGATGGGGTATCCCGAAGGAAGGGAGCCTCGCTACTATTGGGATAAGGAGCCGCTTGGTGACGAGACCCTGGTGGGGATTGAGGCAGTTGTTCCTACCAGTGGAGGTGACCCTGCTTGGGGCGGCTGGGCGTACGAGTCCCGAGGTGTCACGCCTTTCCACGGTGCCAGCAGGGCAGCTTTCGCAGTTCTGAGGGACCTCATGGAGAGGTTTCCACAGGAGCTGGCCCACGCCTTCGCTGGGGTGTTTCCCCGGGGTGACCCCTACACTTCGGTGTGGGATCAGTCCGAGGTGAATGCTCTAGAGAGGAGTGCGGATGAGGACCAGCACAGTGACAGTGCAGCTATGAGTGCCATGTACGCGTTGATGAAGACCTATGGGGGTCTGGAGCGTTGTTTGGGCCGCTTATCCGGGTCTCTTCTCACCGTCCAGGATGAGAAGCGTCAGTTGCAGCGTGAGTTTGACTCTGAGGTTGAGAGGCTGCAGGCAGAGTTGGCCCGGGTGACCACAGAGAGAGATCAGGCAGTCCAGAAGAACAGTGAGCTGAGTCAGGACCTGCTTGCAGTGCGGGAGCAGAAGGACAGGGTGACTACTGCTCACAGGAACTGCGAGCGCATGCTAGTCCATGTGCTTGGTCAGAGGAATGAAGCCTGGCACGAGGAGGACACTTTGAGGGCCCGACAGCTAGAGCTAGAGCAGCAGCTAGCTAATGCTGAGGAGTACAATGAGAACTTGCATGAGGAGATCCACCAGCTGCATAACCAGCTCCACCCTCACCACCTGCCTGGAGCAGCTGAGCTAGACTCTGAGGACGAGATGGATGCGGATCCCGCGATAGGAGCAGCTTCTAGTGGAGATGAGGATGAGGATGGCTCCGGCATGGACAGTGATCATAGCGACTAGATGCTAGGGCTCTAGAGCTAGTCCCTCTTCTTTTGTGTTGTATGTTGCATGGCATGTCGTGTACTTTTGGATCTGGGCTATGTAAGACTTATGAGTTATGCTGAAAGTCCAGTGTATGTATGCTGGCAAGTTGGATGTACGCGAACCTTGTTGCGTGAATGTTAAGTAATCTGTTAGTGATGTTGTGCGTAGATGATGAATTGTTGTGCCTCTATTTATTGTGCGAATTTATTCCCTCAGTAAATTCAGTACGGCATGATTCTACACATTTCTACCGTTGCTGGCAACTCCTAACGATTGCTTATCATTGACGTATGCAGATGGTGCAAACACGTGGCGGGGGTAACAGCAATCCGGGCCTTGGAGCAGGTACGTCTGGAGGTGGGGCTCAACGGAATGAGGACAGAGCACCAACACCGCCACCACCACCGCCTCCTCCGTACACTGCGGACGTGTTTTTCGCGCAGTTTCTGGGGAGCCAACGCAACATGGAACAGATGCAACGCAACATGGAAGAGGCTCTGCGCAACATAGCAAATAACACAAGTCGTGGGGATAATCAGGGTGGCCGCGAAGTCAATCAGTACAGTTCGTTCAAGGACTTCATGGATACCAAGCCACCAATCTTCAAAGAGGCTTTGGAACTGCTTGAGGCAGACGAGTGGATCAACACTATGGAGCAGAAGTTTCGTCTTCTCCGAATGACAGAAGAACTTAAGGCCGAGTATGCGGCACATCAGTTGCAAGGACCCGCTGGGATTTGGTGGTCCCATCACCGTACCACCTACCCAGAGGGGACCCCGATTACCTGGAACCGCTTCACCACCGCTTTCCGGGGAAATTACATTCCTCCGGGTGTGGTTGAAATGAAGGTCGGAGAGTTCATGAGGCTGTCCCAGGGGACGAAATCTGTGAAGGAGTATCTACACGCTTTCAACAATCTCGCTGGCTATGCCCCTGAGTTTGTAAACACGGAGGCCAAGAAGATTGCTAGTTTCCAGAGAGGCTTGAATCCAAAGATGCTGAAGACCATGGGTACAGGGGCCAGGGCTACCTTCAATGCTTACATCAGTGACTGTCTCACCCAGGAGAACAACAACAACTACTACAGTGCATCCAAGTCACGTAAGAGGGCTTTTGAAGCCGGATCATCTCAGTCCAGGGCACCAGTGGTAGGGCGACAGCAGTATCGTCCTCCTGCCCCAGGTGCTAGGTTCCGACCGCCGCAGAGAAGGAACACCGGGCATCCAACACAGCAGAAGCCGTACAAAGTGGCAATAGCCCCTGCCAAGCCAAAGGCAGTTCAAGCTGCAGCACCTGCCGTCAACAATGTGCCCAAGGGTCCGTGCTATAACTGCCACAAGATGGGGCACTTTGCTAAGGAATGTCCCTATCCCAAGAGGCAGCAGCCAACCTATCCAGCCCGTGTGCACCATACCTCGATCGAGGAGATCCCGGAAGGAGAACCGGTAACAGCTGGTATGTTTCCTGTCAATCAACATCTCGCAGTTGTTTTGTTTGATTCTGGATCATCGCATTCATTCATGAGCCAAACATTTGCACAAAAGCATGACCAGCCAGTTACTGAGTCAGGTTATGGCTATCGCATCAGCTCAGCCGGAGCTGATGTATTGACTAATAAAACAGTAATAGGAGTTACTTTGGATATCAGTGGCCGGAGGTTTCGTGTAAACCTTGTGGTCATGCCAGGGCTGGTTTTGGATGTCATCATTGGAATGAACAAGATGACTGACTGGGGCGCGGTTATAGATGCCGGGAATAGAACTCTTTCCCTTAGGGACCCGCAAGGGAAGGGTGTGCTTCAGGTCAAGCTACCCAGGCGGTTGGACTTCACCAGTCTTTTGTGTGCAGTACAGGTGGTTCCCCTAGAGCACATACCTATGGTGTGTGAGTTCCCTGACGTTTTTCCCGAGGATTTACCAGGACTTCCCCCGGATAGGGAAGTAGAGTTTGCAATTGAGTTGATACCGGGTACAGCACCAATATCTAGAAGGCCGTATCGGATGCCCCCAAACGAACTCGCTGAGTTGAAGAATCAACTAACAGAATTACTGGATAAAGGGTTCATCCGACCAAGCTCGTCGGAATGGGGTTGTCCAGCGTTGTTTGTGAAAAAGAAGGATCAATCGCTGCGCATGTGCGTGGACTATCGTCCACTTAATGCAGTGACAATCAAGAATAAGTATCCGTTGCCAAGGATTGATATCCTGTTTGATCAGTTGTCCAAGGCAAGAGTGTTTTCTAAGATAGATTTGAGATCCCGGTATCACCAAATCAAGATTCATCCGCAAGATATCCCGAAGACTGCTTTTTCCACCAGATATGGGTTGTATGAGTATCTTGTCATGTCCTTTGGATTGACGAATGCCCCAGCATACTTTATGTATCTGATGAATTCAGTCTTTATGCCAGAATTGGATAAGTTTGTTGTGGTGTTTATCGATGATATCCTGGTTTATTCAGAAAATGAGCAAGATCACGCCGAGCATCTGAGAATCGTGCTGACACGATTACAAGAGCATCAGTTATATGCCAAGTTCAGCAATTGTGAGTTCTGGTTGAAGAAAGTTCCTTTCCTAGGGCACATTCTGTTTGAAGAAGGGATTGCTGTGGATCCGTCAAAAGTGCAGGAAGTCATGGACTGGAAGGCGCCAACTTCTGTCTCGGAAGTTAGAAGTTTTCTTGGTCTGGCCGGGTATTATCGTCGTTTCATAACTGACTTCTCCAAGATTGCTAAGCCAATGACAAGTTTGCTACAAAAGGATCATAAGTTTGTCTGGACGGAAGGGTGTGAGTTAGCCTTCCGCACCTTGCGAAAGTTGCTAACCACTGCTCCTGTTCTGGCACAACCTAATATAGAGAAGCCTTTTGATGTGTTTTGTGACGCATCGAAGAGTGGCCTGGGGTGTGTGTTGATGCAAGATGGCCGAGTGATAGCTTATGCTTCACGACAGTTGAGAAAGCACGAAGTCAACTACCCAACTCACGACCTCGAGTTAGCAGCCGTAGTGCACGCCTTGAAGATTTGGAGACACTATCTGCTGGGGAATAAGTGTCACGTTTTCACCGACCATAAGAGTTTGAAGTACATCTTCACTCAGTCTGAGCTAAATATGAGGCAACGACGGTGGTTAGAGCTAATCAAGGACTATGATTTGGAGGTTCACTATCATCCAGGCAAGGCCAATGTAGTAGCAGATGCATTGAGTCGTAAGCCGCACTATCAAGTGGTTCAACAGTTGTTTGAAGATGGGTTCAATCTCATGCATCCAGAGGTCTTATGTCACATACAACTCAGTTGTTCACTCGAGAGTCAAGTCATTGAAGGACAGAAAACAGACAAGGGTATTTTCCACATCAAGGAGAAGATCAAAGATGACCCAAAAACTCAATTTCGAGTTGATGAAAAATGGGTACTGTGGTTTCAACATCGGTTAGTAGTTCCGAAGAATCGTGAATTGAAGAATCGCATCATGGATGAAGCCCATCTCTCTAAGCTTTCCATTCATCCTGGCAGTAGCATAATGTATCAAGATCTAAGACCCCACTTTTGGTGGACCAAGATGAAGAAAGAGATAGCTGCGTATGTTGCCCGTTGTTACACGTGTTGCAGAGTTAAGGCCATCCATATGAAACCTGTAGGTCTGTTGCAACCGTTAACAGTTCCAGAGTGGAAATGGGAAGAGGTCAGTATGGACTTTATCACAGGTTTACCAACCACGAGGAAGGGGAATGACTCGAGTTGGGTGATCATAGATCGATTAACCAAGTCGGCTCATTTCATTCCAGTTAAGAACACATACAGACCTCCCGAGTATGTCGATATATATATGGCCGAGATTGTCAAGTTGCATGGTATTCCCAAGACCATCATATCAGATAGAGGACCACAGTTCACCGCTCACTTCTGGGAGTGCATGCATAAGAGTTTGGGGACCAGTCTGATAAGAAGCACGGCGTATCATCCCTAGACTTCAGGCCAAACTGAGAGGCTAAATCAAGTGTTAGAAGATATGCTAAGGGCCTGTGTGCTATCGTCCAAGGGATCATGGGAGTCATGGTTACCTCTGGCTGAATTCTCCTACAATAACAGTTATCAAGAGAGCATCAAGATGGCCCCGTTCGAAGCTTTGTATGGTCGGAGATGTAGAACTCCGTTGAACTGGGTTGAACCTGGTGAGAGAAGATACTATGGTATCGACTTCGTGAATGAGGCAAAGAAGAAGGTACAAATCATACAGCAGCATATGCGCGCAGCGCAATCCCGACAAAAGAGTTATGCTGATAAGAGAAGAAGGCCACTTGAATTCAAAGTAGGTGACTATGTGTACCTCAAGGTTACGCCAATGAAGAAGGTTCTGCGTTTCCGAGTTTGAAGCAAGCTTGCACCCAGATATGTGGGACCGTATCAAATACTGGAGAGAAAAGGCCCCGTGGCCTACAAGATTCAGTTACCTGAAGAGTTGAGCTCGATCTTTTCGGTCTTCCATGTGTCGCAACTGCGGAAATGTTTGAAACTACCTGAGCAAAGAATTGAACCTCGAGGGATCAAAATAAAAGCAGATTTGGAGTATAAGGAGCAACCAGTGGGAATTGTGGATACCAAGGAGCGAGTAACCCGAAACAGAATTGTCAGAACATATAAGGTGGTGTGGAGTTATCATGACGATCGGGATGCCACCTGGGAAACAGAGGATTACTTGAAAACAGTTTATCCAAAATTTCATAAGAAATGGTTAGTAACCCAAAATCTCGAGACGAGATTTCCCTAAGGGGGGAAGGGCTGTAACACCCTAGGTGTTAAGCATGCCTTTAGCCCTATCACAACATGCATAAGCATTCTCATCAAGCATAGCATCATGAGCATGTCATTTCATCCCAAAACATGATTTTATGTGCTTTATTTCATGTGTTTTAATTATGCTAAAAATATGATGCTTGCTTCTAAAAATGTGAAATATTCAAACTAGGTTGATTTATGTGTAAGAAGAATTTAGAGTATTTTTGTGTAAATTTTGGAGCTATGGAATTTGAGAAATGGAATTTATACAAGATTTCCAAATTGAATTTATTTAAAAATCTAGAACTAAGTTTTAATTAGCAATTCAAAATCTAGTTGGAATTTGGTCTTGCTTATTAAAGCAAAGTTGTAGAGTTTTTGTTTTGAAACAACTTTGTTTTTAGGAGCAAGAGGTGAAAGTGATTTTAAATTGGTCCAAATGAATTTAGAAAGAATTTGGAGAAAAGAAATTCAAAAAAAAAGGAAAGGGGCAGGCGCTGCTGGGCCAACCCCGCTTCCCTTTCGGCCCAGTGAGCGGCCCGGCCTGCTCCCCCTCTCCCCCTCTCTCCCGCGCGCGGACGCGCCTCGCTCCACACGGCGCCGGCCACATGGCGGCCGTACGCCGGCGTTGGACGCGCCGCGGCCGGCCTCCAACTCCCCCTGGTCGCGACGCCGGCTCTGGCTCCCAGGCCATTCGCCCGTTCTGTCCCCCGCGCCCTCCTCCTTCCTCCCTCCGCTCGCACCGCGCAGCAGCAGCAGCTCCTCCGCGCGCCATTGCCGGAGAAAGCCCCGCCGCTCGCCGCCGACCGCACCAGAGCCTCAAGCTCACCGCCGAGAGCACCAGCGCCTTCGTCATCGTTAGGGTAAGCTTGTGCACGCGTTCTACCGAGGTGAGAGTCCGTCGAGCGCCGTGAATCGCTCGCCGGAGTTACCCCGAGCTCGCCGGAGTACTCCGCCGCGACGGATCTTGTGTTTCTCTGCTTCTTTTCGCTGGTTCTTGGGTGCGCTAGGTCGGTAGGGTGGTGAGGAAGCTCGGAGAGGCGTTTGCGCACGCTCTACCGCGCCAGAGCGGCCTGGCCACGGCGAGCAGCGCCGCCGTGCCGCCATGCATGCTCGTCGGAGGTGTTCCGGTCATCCTCCGGGCAATCCAAGGGAACCGTTGGGTGAGCCTCGCTGCGGGGAGCACGTTGGTGCTTACCCCGTGGCCGGAGACCTCACCGCCGGCGAGATCAGCTCGTCGGAGGTGAGCTCCCACTCGGTCTCGCTGACCGGTGGGGTCGGGGACCCACTGTCATTCGCAGGGGGGACCCCGGTGGGTGTAGATCTGGGTGTGCTTAGCCTTTTTCATCGGTTTTCTTGAATAAATGTTTTCCATAAATTGATTCAAAACTTGTAAAATTCATATCTTGAGTTCTACAGCTCCAAATTTGATGAAATAAATTTTGGTGTGCTCTATATTTCTAGATCTACAGCTTGATGTGATTGCATGTCATGTTTGAGTAACTTTTCTGTATGAATATATTTAATCCATGTTTTTGCTAAATTTGGAAAATGCATAGTAAATAAAATATGGTTCAGAAAAATGTGAAACTTGATTTGTTGGCTCTGCATGTATGTTTACTCACTGGGAAAACATTGCTATACATTATTTGGTGTATAAATGAATTTATGGTAGTTTAAATGCTTGCATGGCAGTAGTTTATGATTTTTAATAATTAATTGGATCATGCAATAAATCTGGAAAATTTTGTGGGTGTTTCTTATGATATTAGACAAATTATAAAAATATGAGATCTGTTGTTTGACACATACACCACAGTAGAGAAATTGTAAATGCCTTTATGTAATAATCTTGTGATTTTTGTGGCTCAAAATAAGTATTCAAAAATTATGAAAAATTTACAGTAGATTCTATGCTTGACTGATAGTCTCCTGTAATTTTTGTGGAATTTATTGATGAACAGAACTGCATGTGAATTTTAATGGGCCTAGAAATGAATAAAGAAAATTATGAATTGTTGTATATATAGGTTGAATAGAATAAGTTGGGTTTGGTGTATCTTTGAAGCATCATGTGGGTTGCTGGTTGCCTTTGAAAAATAATTATAGAGGAAAATGCACTAGATGTTTGATCCAATTGCTTACTCTTGGATAATGTTGACTACCTTGTAAAGAGCATGACCAATTAAATCACCTACGCATCATGTCATGACTCCTTGGTACCTTCTCATACAAGCATCCACTCGAGCATCTCGCACTCCACTCATGAGCACACATGCATCATACAGGCTCGCAGGAGAACGAGGTGGGACCCGAGGAACCAGAGGAGATCCAGGAGCAGGAACCTCCGGAAGCACAGGAACCCGGAGAGGAGCTGCAGGAGTGTCCGGATCACCGACCCAGCACGTTTGAGAAAGGCAAGCCCCGGAGCATTCTAAGTCTCCCTATTCTCGCTAACTTACAAGATCTACTATGCTTGTTCTACTATATTGCATTTAAGTGATAGGAGTTGTGTGATACCGTTGCTGCATATGTACTCCTTGTTATCCCTACTTGTTTATCTACCTTGACCTATGTAGATAGGCGCGGAGTCTATGCTTAGCTTGCTTAGCCCGGTAGAAGTCGGGTGATTTCCTGTCACCTGCGAGAAATAGGTGGATACCTGCTTGATTAAGCAGTGGTTGTTTGGGGAAAAGAATAACCAAGTGTGGAATGAAATTGGAGATCGGGCAGGGTCTTATGGTGGGTTGACCATAGTGCCCCTGCTTGTGTCGATTAAGGACCGATCGTTGACGGCCCTCTTGTCATGTTGAACACATGCCCCACATTTAGCTGGAAGGATAAGTCGTTCCGACCGCGAAGCCTGAGCACTATCCGGGCCGGGAATCGGCCCGATGTACGCGCTGTATTGGTGATGGTTGAGGAGAACGACGAGGGCGCGGCGCGCAACCTTGGTATACCTTGGATACCTCGGTCGTCGGAACGGTCCTCGGGTACGGGCGGTGTCTGTCGAACCCGCGATTTGGTCCTGGATAGTGCAATACGGTGATCTGTAGCTCACTTGATCACTGAGTGTGGTTTGTGTGGGGAATAAACTCGCCAGCTGGTTAAAAATCGATTCGAATCGCCATCGCTCCTGGATAGTGAGCACTTGACATGAGCTTCGTCCTCGTAGTAAGGACTATGGAACACTTGGGTTATGTTGATAAATGGTTTAAGAAATGCTATGATGAGGTACTATCGTAGCCTTATACTTGCTTGTAATAGTACAGGTGCAAACCTAGATGATAGGTAATGATACTTTAAACTTGAGCAAATTAAAAGAAGAAAGACTTATGTAGGTTATGATAGTAGAATCCTGCGGCTTTGCAAAATGGTTGTCAGCTACCCCACTATATAGCCTTCATGATCCTTGATGAGTCTTTATTTAAGTTTATGACGGGTAAGTCTAGCTGAGTACCTTCTCGTACTCAGGGTTCTATTCCCATGTTGTTTTGCAGATGGTCAAATGTACTATGGGTATTGCATCCTCTGTCTGTACCCAGCTATGGGTGATGACTAGACCCAGGGCGATGGTCACTCCGTCTCTTCTTTTGCTTTTGTGGGAATGACCGAACTATGGCACTGTATCAGACTAAGCGTGTGTGTTGTATTTTCGAACTATGAAGCTTCCGCTACTTGAAGAACTTGGTTTGTAATAACTTTAAGGACTCCGATGTATTTTATGAATGTTGTAATCGGGATGTATTTGTGAATGGCGACCGCTAAACTTATTACGATCTTGGCTGTTGTGCGATATGTGGTTTGAAATCCTTCGAGATTTCACGGACTACCGGGATTATATGGGCTTAAGCGTGATGGTTTGACTATGCAAATGGTCACTGTTAGGCTTAATATCTTATAATTTGGTCGGTTCTGTTACAGCTTGCTCCTAGGATTCTTCAGTATTTTGACTTATAAATACTAGTAAGTTTTTGTTTTATTGTTCTTTGGTTTATGATTTTACTTCGATGTCTTCGCGTAGAGTTTAGAGTTAACATATCTAGTGTAGACGTGGTGTTTGGGCTAGTATACTCATAGATATCCCCTGACTAGCTGGACCGTGGTAGTAGCGAGGAACGTGACATTTTCGAGTTACCTTTGCAGCCCATATCCCGTTAGTAGGATCGATAGGGTTTATAGGTGCGGGTTGAACATCCTCTGTAGTGTCTAGATTCCGTGAGCCTCCCCAACATAACTGTAGATCATCCTTACCAAGGTTAGAACGAGATTACGGTTGTAGTCTTCTCTATACATCACTCACATCGAGAAACATTCTTTGTAGCCTAAAGGTTAGTAGTAATAGACTGGGTTAGTCAGATGCACTCTTTCTCCTAGTGGTAAAAATATAAATACGATACTCTGGATAACATGCCAGGTGAAGTGCTCACCGATATCCATGCGCTTGCGGATCAATTCCTTATTGCATTCCCAAATATCAACAAGTATTTTTGGCGCCGTTGCCGGGGAGAAAGACAGTTTGCTGAGATAACCTTGAGTCTTACTATTAGCTTGTATCTATATTTTTATCTTTTATTATCTTTTTATTATCTTTATTTTCTTTATTCTTACCTTATGGAAAACTAAGATTTAAATCGATCTATCAATTTGCAACACCTTCGGAAACTAACTTTTTACCATGGGAGTCATCACAGCCTATCCAAACATCCCAGTATAGGTTAAGTTCCAGGTTGATTGCCATGATTCAAAACCTATCTTTTTCATGCAAGGAAGACGAAAACTCTTACCTTGATATTAGAGATTTTGAGCAAACATGTGATTGTCTTCGCATTGAAGGCATTTCTGATAAAACTTTACGTTGGAAGCTTTTTCCTTTTTCTTTAAGGGGAGAAGCTAGACATTGGTATAATCAGAAGGTAAGTCAACAACGAGGTGAATGGGGAGTTTTACGAGACAACTTTTGCCTAGATTTTTATTCCCTTGACCGTATCGGCGACCATAGACTCGAAGTCCTATCTTTTAAACAAAAAGATAATGAAACTTTGGGAAAATCCTAGAAACGTTTTTCTGATCTTTTAGAATCTGGTCCAAACCTTAATCTTGAAGACCCTGTTCTTTTATTTCACTTTTTTCGAGGTCTTCAGAAAGATCATAAACAAATGCTACATACAATGTCTAGAGGTTCTTTCTTTCGCATCCCTACTGATGACGCTAGAGTGATCCTAGATAGAATCCTAGAAGCTGAGATGGATAACACCCTTCATGATGAAACCCACGAAGCCGAAGTAGACACTCTGCCAAATTCTCCATCTACTTTAGCTATCCCAAGTTTTGAGCCACAAAAGGAAGAAATTCCACCACCTGATTTCATGCTAGATATAGAATCTGATCTTTTTTCCGATTTTGGAAACATTTCAAACTACCATTCTATTGACACACCCCAAAACGGCCATTTTAGCATTTGTTTGCCAACTGAACATCAACTAAGAGAGCTTATCGCAGTCATGAGTAGCGAATGGTTGGAGGAGTCAGAGCATTCCTCTGATGTGATCCGTTTGGACACACCTCCTATAACTATACGCTGTGCTTATGATTCTGATCAATTTGATGCTCTCTATTATCCTGTTGTGGGGATCAACATCATGTTTGAATCTTTTGCACTTAAACTATTTAAAAATTTGGTCTTAACCCCCACAACAAAGGTCATAAAGGAATCTTCAGGACGATTAGTCCCCAGTCTTGGAATTATTAATGTCCTACCCCTTATGGTAGAAGGCTCCATGGTTCATTTGAACTTCTATATCTTTGATACATGGGACTTCGACCTGTTGATAGGACAACCTTTTAGAAGACTCCTTTATGAAGGTCATACTGGAAAGCTATACATTTCTTTTGGAAAAACCTTTAAATTTCCAATAACAATTTCACACTCCTTAAATAATAAGGCCGAGTCATATCTTTTGCCTGATCCTATGGAGGAGGTAAAGGCTGCATCTCTAGAGCTTTTAGATGAACCAGACTTAGAAGACGAAGCTCCTTTCTTCACAGAAGAAGAGGCTGAACCTTCTGAACCTGAACCCTTAGACGAGTTTGCAAAAATGCCTAGACCTCCCATAGAGCTTAAAACTTTACCACCCAGTCTTATCTATGCTTTCCTAAACAATAATCCAGAGTTTGCTATGATCATTAGTGATAAACTCACTCAGGAGCAAACTCTGCGATTAATGACCATTCTTGAGAAACATCACTCAGTTTTCGGCTACTCACTCCAAGATCTTACAGGAATCAGTCCTATGATTTGTACCCATCATATTCCGACAGATCCTTCTGTTTCACCTTCTCGAGAGCCCCAACGTAGACTTAACAACGCGATGAGAGAGGTAGTTAAAAAGGAATTTATAAAGTTGCTGCATGCAGGGATTATATATCCTGTGCCGCACAGTGAGTGGGTGAGCCTAGTTCAAGTTGTGCCTAAAAAGGGAGGCATGACTTTCGTTATGAATGAAAAGAACGAGCTAATTCCGCAACGCACCATCACAGGGTGGCGGATGTGCATAGACTATAGAAAACTAAATAAAGCCACGAGAAAGGATCATTTACTTTACCTTTCATAGATGAGATGCTAGAGCGATTAGCAAGCCATTCGTTCTTCTGTTTCTTAGATGGATATTCAGGGTATCACCAGATCCTGATCCATCCGGATGATCAAAGCAAAACCACATTTACATGCCCATACGGAACTTATGCTTATCGTAGAATGTCTTTTGGGTTATGTAATGCACCAGCTTCTTTTCAATGATGCATGATGTCTATATTTTCTGATATGATTGAAGAGATTATGGAAGTTTTCTTGGATAATTTCTCTGTTTATGAAAAAACTTTTGATAGTTGTCTTGAAAACTTAGACAAGGTTTTGCAAAGATGTGAAGAAAAGCACTTAGTCCTTAATTGGGAAAAATGTCATTTTATGGTTAGGGAAGGAATAGTGCTGGGACACCTATTGTCTGAAAGAGGTATTGAGGTAGACAAAGCTAAAATTGAAGTAATTGAACAACTACCTCCACCTGTGAATATAAAAGGAATTCGAAGCTTTCTTGGCCATGCTAGTTTTTATCACAGATTCATAAAATATTTTTCATTTATTGCTAGACCACATACTCTTTTGCTAGCCAAGGGTGCTCCTTTTGAATTTGATGATGCATGCCTAACATCTTTTGATTTAGTAAAGAATGCACTCATCTCTGCACCAATCATTCAACCCCCTGATTGGTCGTTGCCTTTTGAAATTATGTCTGATGCTAGTGATTATGCTGTGGGGGCAGTTTTGGGACAAACTAAAAATAAGAAGCATCATGCAATTGCTTATGCCAGTAAAACTTTGACAGGAGCTCAACTTAATTATGCAACCACTGAAAAAGAGCTTCTGGCTGTTGTCTTTGCCATTGATAAATTTAGATCTTATTTAGTTGGAGCTAAAATAATTGTTTACACTGATCATGCTGCACTAAAATATTTGCTCACTAAAAAGATGCTAAACCTCGCCTGATTAGATGGATCTTATTACTTCAAGAATTTGACTTAGAAATAAAAGATAAAAAGGGAGTAGAAAATTCTGTTGCTGATCACTTGTCTAGAATGTATTTTAAGAATCCACACAAAACCCCCATCAATGATTCACTCCGGGACGACATGCTCTATGGGATCAACAGGTTTGACCCCTGGTATGCAGATATTGTTAATTTTATGGTTTCAGGGTATGTACCATCAGGAGCAAACAAGAAGAAGCTTATTCAAGAAAGTCGTTCACATATATGGGATGAGCCATACCTCTTCCGAGTCTGCTCTGATGGCTTACTCAGGAGGTGTGTGACCACTGAGGAAGGATGGAAGATCATCGATAGATGTCATTCATCACCGTATGGAGGTCATTATGGAGCATTCCGTACACATTCAAAGATCTAGCAGTGTGGATTCTACTGGCCTACAATGTATGAAGACATGAATCGATATATATCAGAAGATGTGGGCCATGTCAAAGTCATGGAAACTTAAACACAAGAGATGTCATGCCACTCACCAACAACCTTCAAATTAAGCTCTTTGATGTCTGGAGAATAGACTACATGGGTCCATTTCCCCCATCAAAGAAGTGTGAGTTCATCTTGGTGGCAGTTGACTACGTCTCCAAGTGGGTAGAGGCATTACCTTGCAAGCACGCCGACAACATCAGTTCAAAGAGGATGTTTGAAGAAGTTATATTTCCAAGATTTGGAGTCCCCAGAGTAGTGATAAATGATGGAGGAGCACACTTCATCGACAAACGCTTCAAGCAATATCTATCAAAACATGGAATCCGTCACAATGTCACTACCCCCTACCATCCTCAGACAAGTGGGCAAGCAGAGACTTCCAACAAGCAAATTAAGAATATTTTTCAGAAGACAGTGAATGAAATGGGAATGGCATGGAAGGACAAGTTACCCGATGCACTCTGGGCATACCGGACAGCATACAAGACCCCAATTGGAATGTCCCCATACCAATTGGTGTATGGGAAGACTTGCCACCTACCTGTTGAACTAGAATTCAAAGCACACTGGGCCATAAGGAGATGGAATATGGACCTAGATGTCGCTAGAGATCATAGAAGAATGCAACTATCAGAATTGAAAGAATGGCGAGAGAAAGCATACCACAATTCGAAGATCTACAAAGAAAGAGTCAAAAGGTGGCATGACAAGAGGATCAAGAAGAAGGAGTTCGCACCCAGAGATAAGGTATTACTTTTTATTTCCAGGGTGAAGCTTTTTGGGCATGGAAAACTCCGGAGTAAATGGGAAGGACCATTCAAGGTAATCAATTCATCATCCCACAGAGCTATCACACTTCAAAATGATGAAGGTACGTTATTCAAGGTAAATGGTCAATGTCTTAAATTATTTTTAGATCCCAATAAAGAATTAGAAGAGATAGACGTGATCCATTTCTAACTTCCCATGGAGATTTAGAGCCCAACCTTTTTAATCTGACGTTTTTGGGCCACACATATATTTTCTGAATAAAGCCTGCATCTAGAAGCACGCTCGAGGAAGTGGGTCCACAGAGGGGCCAGACACAGGCAGGCGCCCTGATGATGAGGGTGGGCGCCCAGGCCCTGTCCCCTCTCAGTCCTGATTTCCTCTGTCGTGATAAACACATCTATGGTAAAACAAATAATCATACGATGGAAAGTTTCGCACGCACGGCGGCGGGAGTAGCCCGAGCAAACCCTAGAGGCACTTTTTGACCCCTATATAAGCAGACCCCTGACGTCAGTTTTCAAACACCAATCTATTCAAGCCTTCTCTCCTTCTTCAATTAGAGCTTGCTTAGTTCCTCGCTGCTCCAATGGCCGAAGAGTTCCACGACGATTGGGAAGTCGTCCCCTACGACCTCAACAAGAAGCCCAAGGAAGACCCCGACGTCTACGCTCTCATCCCGGCCAACACCAAACGATAGCTAGAAGCCATGCCATTACGCCAGCGCAACTCCACCCAATCCTACCATGCTCAACCAGTTCTCGCCACACCACCGCAGCCTCTACTTCTTAAAGGACCGTCAGCCAAGAAGGAGGCCACCGTTAAGGTGCCAGCTGGCACAAGGATCCTGCCACCCAGTCCCAATGAGAGGGTCATTGGAGTCAAGACCATTCGGAGTGGCGAGATTAGCAGCATCCGCTACACTACGGAGGAGGAGAGGCCTTACTTTGAGGGGATTAGAGCAGCCAAAGTTCGTTTCATCCCTCTAAAGGCAGCCCCGAAGCACGCTCTCAACGCTCTTGAGACACCTCCTAAGCGTCGCAAGACTATAATAGATATTGATGAGGACGTTCGTAGGCTAGATAGGATCATCATAGAGCTCCAGTCCTCGGTTAACTCTATCACTAGGCAGCTCTCTAACCATAACACCGTTATACTAGGTCTTAGGCATGATCTTGCTAGTGCCAATAAAAAGATCAAGGAGTTAGAGCACCGCTAAGTTATCTAGATTAGATCTTGAGGCAATGCACCTTAGTTATCTATCTTTAAATTCGGTTTAGATCTATTATTAGCTTTAGTTCATTACTAGTCATTTGTAATAAATGCCTCAAGATTAATAAAGAGTATTATTATTATTATTATTATTATTATTATTATTATTATTATTATTATTATTATTATTATTATTATTATTATTATTATTATTATTATTATTATTATTATTATGTCTTGTGTGTCTCTATTTTATTTTTATACAAGAAAGCAGAAAACAAGTATGGGGGAGATCCCTCGACACGCCAAACGTACTTCGACAACACCACTCCACGATGCAGGTACATACTCTGCACACTTTACACATACATATATATCTTGGATTATGCAGAATATTAATAATTATAAAAGCTATCTGCTCTGTATTGAGTTTGTTCAAAATGAGTTAGACCCTTGTTGAGAGATTTATCATGCTCCTAAGATCAAGACATTTATTCAGAAAGATTCACTCTTCCGAAGTATTATTTCGTTAGAGGCATGGGCTATGCAAAAATAAGGATATTTCGAGGAAATAAAAAGGAGCAAGTGCTCGACAACCTCACAGAGAAAATGGACAAGTGTCCGGCAGTAGAATTAGGGGTACTGTTGGGTAATCTTAACGTCATTACCAAAAGTAGACTTAGTTTTCTAATTCTCATAACAACGCCAAAAATGTCAAACCTATCCCACATACCACTTAAGCCAAGTTGTCATCCCCAGCATGACATGAGAGACGTGGTATTGAAATATGCAATTGCTCATCTAAATAAATAATGAATGGGATCTACAAGCGCACAGATTAATATCGATGTAGCATTTTAACTGGGAAGTATTCCAGGTATCGTTATTTATATTTTTACCACTGGGAAGGGATTAGTAACCATCAATGGAAGACGACGACCCGGATAGGGACCCGCGACACCAATATGTCAATCCCACCGACGTGGTCCACTCCATCTTTGGAGGCAAAGTCTCAATCGAGTCTAAGCGAGAAAGAAAGCTCCTGAAGAGAGCCTGCCTCAACGTGGACACCACAGATGGTCTGATCACTGATCCGAAATTTCCCCACTGGTCGCACAGGGAGATTTCCTTCAGCAAGAAGGATCAATGGGCCGCCATCCTGTTGACGGTGGATATACCATAGAAATCCACATACAAAACACCGTCAACATGCCTCGGTTGCAAGGGGAAATGACATGACATGAACATATTTTATCCATAACTAGTTCCACTTGTACTCTTAGCTTGTTTATGCAGGAACAACAAATTCAAGACATTATTTGACAAAGCCAACATCAGAATCATCAAGAGGAGATCGAGGGGACAACAGGTGACACCCTGGGCCCACAGGGAGGGGGTCGCCCGACCCCTCTTTGGTGGGACCCAGGTGTGCCACCTAGTCCACCGACATAAGGGACCCCTGTGGACACTGCTGGTGGGCCCAGAGGCCCAGAAGTGGGGTCGCCCGACCCCACATCAAAGGCGGTTCCAGGGTCGGTGGCCTCCCACCGACCTTCCCCACATGTCCCACATGTTGATTTGCCCCTGCCGTTGATCAAATGGCGGTTGTGAGGTCGGTTTGATCCAAGGGTGGAGAGAAGATGTCACGCGGATCGATGACGTGGTGATGGAGTAACCCCTACTCCATCTCCCTCTATAAAAGGCAGCCTCCACCCTTCATTTCAAGTGTGCAATTCCAAGGCCAAGTGCATTACAAGTTCCAAGCATACAAGTAGAGTAGTAGTTAGTCTAGAGTGGGAGTTAGAGTCGAGTCGAGCGAAGCTCGGGGTCTCCGGAGTCGTCTTCTGGAGAGTCTGGTATAGCTCTTGTACCTTTCTACTTTTGTAAGACTTTCCTTTTATTAATATATTATTCTTACTTTACTTTACTGAGTTCTTACTTAGTGCAAGTCTTTTAGTCTTGTTGTGCATTTACTTTAGTAATATAGTTGTCTTAGTGAAGTTAGTGACCTGTAACGACTCCTGTGTGTGCATCATCGTCCTATCTTGTATAGGAGCTCTAGCTAGCTGCAACTAGTTAGAGTTGTAGGATTAAGTGTGAGCGTGGTGCTCATACTTAAGATTACCTTTGATTACCGCTGGCTTGAACGGAAAGTAGGAGCGCACTCCCTAGTAGGTGACAGATCGTGGGCGGCATTAGGTTCTCCTCATGTACAGGCTAGTTCTTAAAAGGTAAGGCGTCCATAAGCCCAATAGTCGCTTTCGGTAAGGGGTTAGGTGAAAAACCTTCTAAGCGTCTTACCAGCTCGGCTATCCCTCGCACACAGTTAGTAAGGCTCTAGCGTAGTTAAGGCAATTATCTATTAAAGTAAGTCACAGAAGTCAAGTTAGATACATAGGAGTCCTTTACTCACTCGTTGTCCTCCCACCTAGCTAACTCTACCATTTACCTTTAGCATAGGACCTTGGATTCACCACTACCCTTCCTATTCGTTATTTACCACCCTTATTCACTAGTTGATACTAGACAACTCAAGGAATCTCATTCCCCTTTTTGTTAAACACACTTAGCCGCTTTCCCTTGGGAAAATATAAATTACGATACCTTGGAATACTCCTTGGTGAAGTGCTACAGCGGTACATTCTGTGCGCTTGCGGAATTATCCAATAGTAAATAGAGTTACCCTACCAGGGCACTTCTGGCGCCGTCGCCGATATCCGGTGGTTGCGTTAAGAAGTGTCAACAAGCATTTCTGGCGCCGTTGCCGGGGAGAGCGTCTGTCTAAGAGTTTTAACAAAAAGAGAATCCAGAGTTTGCTAGTTATCAAGTAGTGATAGGGATAACCCATCACTTGTCTTGTCTTCCTTTATTGTGAAGCCTGACAGTGTATGAGCGGTTTCCAATTGCCGTCAAACTTCGTTGAAGATCCTGAGCAACTGTTGAGGAGAACTAGACGTCGTCAAGTTCCACCTCAAAGGTTCATCTCGAACCTGAATCCATTAGAGGAAGGAGTATCTGCACCGGTTATCAAAGAAGCTATGGCCCAGAAGACCATCTCTGAGTACTCTGCGCCGTCGGCTGACAATGTCACCACGGGTCCGCAGCTTAACTTGGGAGATGCGACTTTTGAGTTGAAGCCTGCGCTTATCAATATGGTGCAAGCCAATCCCTTCTGTGGAAAGCCACACGAGGATGCCAATGCCCATCTCCAACACTTCTTGGAGGTGTGCGGCACCTTCACCATCAAGAATGTCGCCGCAGACGCCATCCGTCTTCGCCTCTTCCCATTCTCGTTATTGGGGAAGGCGAAGCAATGGTTCTACGCCAACAAGGGTGAAGTGACCACGTGGGAGAGGTGCGCCAATGCATTTCTCAAGAAGTTCTTTCCGATGGGCAAGACCAGCGCCCTTCGTGGAAAGATTTCCAGCTTCCAACAGCAAGCGAATGAGACGATTCCCGAAGCATGGGAACGTCTGCAGGAGTACATTCGCGCCTGTCCTCATCATGGGATAGAGGAGTGGCTCCTAATCCAAGGTTTCTACCATGGCCTGACCGGTTTGGCCCGTAGTCACCTTGATGCTGCCGCTGGAGGAGCATTCTTGCAACACAATGTCAAGGATGCCAAGGACCTCATTGAAAAGATGGTTATAAACCAAGGATGGAATGAGGAACGCCTCCAACCCAAGAGAAGAGGTTCCATGCCTTGAATGAGGTGGACATGCTCTCTGCTAAGATGGACCTCTTAATGAAGAAGATGGAAGAAAGTTCCAAGCAAGAGACCATTCAACCTTACGCCACTGCACGGGCCATTGAATCTGATTCATGGTGCGAAGTGTGCGGAGGAGATGATCATTCGGGAAACAATTGTCCCGAAACAAAGGAGGAAGTGAGCTTCATCAACAACAACAACAATGGGTACCGGCCCCAACAACAGCAATGGAACTCGCGCCCCTTCTACCAAGGTAATCAAGGTAATGGTTACAATCAAAATTTCAATAATTCTTTTGGTAACCAACCTTCTCTTAGAGATCTTGTCTTAGGCCAATCTAAAATCAATGATAGCATTAACAAGAAAATGATGGCTAATGATAAGATCCTTGAAAACTTAAGTGAAAAGTTGGATAGCTTTAACTCTGCTATGAAAAATCAGTTGAGCTTTAACAAAATGCTAGAAACACAATTAGCTCAATTAGCAGCAGCTGTCCCATCCTTCGAGCAAGGTAAGATCCCAGGGAAACCTGAGGACCCAATTGAAGGAGTTAAACTAGTTACTACGAGGTTCGGTAAGCCTCCGGTACAATCCAACTGGAGCTATCTTCTGGATTCGCCCTTCATCACCAAGAAAGACGACCCAGGCCTGCCGACCATCACCTGTGAGATCGGACCGCAAATCTTCCACAACGCCTTCTGCGATCTTGGATCGGGTGTCAACATCATGGCCAAGGTAACTTATGATAATTTGCTAGGGGGGCCTTTGCACCCCACATTTGTTCGTTTGCAGATGGCAGATCAGACGATCAGGTTCCCTGAGGGGTTGGCAAGGGACATACTGGTAAAGGTGCAAGACGACTATGTCCCTACCGACTTCATCATTTTGGATATGGGATCCAATAATGATGTCTCGATCATCTTGGGAAGGCCATTCCTCAACACGGTCAATGCAGTCATCTATGTGGGGTCCGGCCAGATTCACCTCCAATTCCCAGGATGGAAGGTAAAATGTCCATTCAATGGTTATAAAGCTAACATGCAGGTGAAGGACAAAGAACCTCCGACTAAGCCTCGCCACATCCGACGCCGAAGGGACAAGAGAGGTAAGTCGGCCAAAAGGGCCGAAAAGAAAGAAGAGGAACCCGCTGAACCAAAAATCAATACCAAGCAAGTATGGCGGGAGAAAGAGGTGCAATCAAGGTCCACGTCTCCGGGACCATCTAATGCACCCGAAGAATGAACAAGATGGAGAGGTCCTGCTCTACGGACCTAAAACATGGAGCCCTTGCTGATAAGGTAAATCAGTAGTTATCCCATATTTATTTTCTGCATTTCAATTTCTACTATTCACTTTTCAATTGCATTCTTACTTTGAATTTTGCATATCTTATTTCGACAAAATGTTTAGCCATAATAAATAAAATCTTGAGAATAACTTGTCATAAAAATTTGAGCTGCTGGAGCTCCCAAAGGGGGGTCGCCCGACCCCACCTTGGGGCCCACTTCACCACATTTCAACCTTGCTAGTCATAGAGGTTCCAACCCAGCACTTGGATGCTCTGGGAGCTCCAATGTGGGGGTCGGCCGACCCCCATATTGGCCCCACTTGCCTCCTGCTGGCCACCATTTGAATCACAATGGAGTCCTATGCTTGTAACACTAGCTAAAGTTTGAAAAAAGAGTGGTCCCTTGATCCTTTACTTTAGTCATAAGATGCTCCTTTCATCTTTGATTCTTTTGGGACCACTCCACTAGCTTAAATTCTGCAAAGTGGTCACCTAGGCATGCTTGAGTGCTCCCATGGTCCATAGGAATCACTTTAGACGTGTCTCCACTTTTGCCATTCATCTTTTACCTTTCACAAAGCACTAAAACAGGGAATCTCAGAAACAATTTGAAAACTTTTTGGTCCACACCTAGCCTTTACTTTTCCGGACAATCAATGACACAATGTTTAAAGTGGAGGAGGGGCTAGGATGGGGGTCGGCCGACCCCCATTTTGGACCATCTCTGCAAAATCTTGAAAGCATGCAGAATGGTTCCCTGTATAAAGCTAAACTCAAATTCAAAGTGCTTCTAGGGGGGGTCGGCCGACCCCTATATTGTGGGTCCACTACTTGCCCTTCTCCCCCTATAAATACCACAGCATTGTGAGCTCAACTCCACACCCAAAACCACCAGAACCATTTCGAGCTCACAATCCTTTCTCTTCTCTCTTTGTTACAAGCCATTTCTCAAGTTTAGTTTAGAAATAGTCATCAAAACAAAAACCCAAAAAGATTCCCCTTGCATAGTAGTAGTAGGAGCTTGGTTTGCCTCACTTGTGTAGAAGGATGAAGAAGCATATCTTCGGCAAGTTCAAGAAAGCAAAGGGTGAGAGCTCTTCTCAAGGCTCTCACCATGCTCATGGAAGGGAGGAAGAAGAAGGTTACCATGGGATGGTACCCTACGAGCCTCCATCAAGGATGAGAGAGCCCGAGAGCGGCCTCATGTTAAGCCAAGAAGAGTTGCAAAGGTACTACATCATCCGAGAGGGTCTCTTCCTACACACTAGCATCATCGATCCGGACCTTTTGGCCCGCACAGGTATGGATGTTGAATTCGATAAGGTGTTTAGAGCAATTGGTTGGAGTAGTTTTTGGCAAGTGCCTGAATTTGGAAAAGAATTGCTTGCTAAGGAATTTCTATGCACCCTAAAACTCACAAATAATGGAATATCTTTTCGCATGTGTGAGCAAGAACATCAATTAAATTGGAGTTTGCTAAACACTGCTTTAGGGTGTGAACATGAATGTGAACTTGATCTAGATCATGCCACTAGAATGTTCGATAAAATTAGATACTGGAAAGCAATTTCTGGCTCTAATGATTGTTCAAATCCTACTCCCATTGAAATCCATAATCCAACCTTGCGCTTTCTTCACTTCTGGATCATGTGCACTCTATATCCTGGCATGGGAACTGATACTTTAATTGATGATGAACTTAAAATTCTCTATCCCATGGTTAGTAAAATCAAGGTCTCCCCTGTGAAACTGCTAGTGAACTATTGGCTTAACTCTATTGAGTATGGGAAGCCCATCTATTTCACATCCTTTATTACTCGAATAGCCGATACTTTTGGATTACTTGAATCACATTATTTTGAAGACATTGGCTATGTTAGAGGAGTGGTAGATGAGAACTTCTTTATCAATGCTAACATGCTCATAAGAAATCCAAATGGTGAACTTAAAATGATTTATCCGGGCTATACAACCGAAATTCCTCTCCCATGTGCGAGGCGCCGGTTGTATGGGGTCCGCACACTTACCATTAGACTAGCCCAAGTGGCAAGTCCAGATATTGTAGGGACACGCAGGGTGACAAGAAGGATGATGCAAGCCGCCCAGATGGAGCAAGGAGGATCCTCGCACCATGACGTTGAAGAGGGCGATGAAGCGATGTCAGTGGATGCTTCAGACTCCATGGGTCTACCTCCACAACGCACTCCACGCCCAAGGGACAGGGCTAGGCGTCACCAGCCCACAGGTATGGACAGTCTCATTAATGACATGGGCGAATTGCAGATTGGGCAAGAAGCAACATTGCAACTGGCGTTACAAAACGGCCAACATATCCGACGTGTGCGAGAGGAAGACGCACAACGCTGGGCTGGATGGTACCAGAATTTCCCGCCACCACAGTGAGCGAAGATCTAGCTTGGGGGAGATCCTCTCCCCCACTAAGGTAAGTATTCTATCCTATTTATTTTCATGCATTTTATCATTCTTACTAAAAAAAATAAATATTTATTAGCATTTCCCTTTAGCATATATGCTTCATGTATGTTTATATCCCTCATGGAAATGATGACTAGTTGCTTGTTAATGTTTCTCTAGTACCTAGTATACAACTTAGTATTTCTCTAAGTATGGATCACTTAGCTCACTTAAACTGCCATGAACCTAAAAACTTTGTGGGTTGCAAGTGCTAGAACTAAGTCTAAGTTGTTGTGGGACATGAGATAGTAAGACAAGAGCTACTATAATATTTTTCTAAGCATGCATGATTATCAGAGATTTATTCTTAAAATGATCAAAACCTTAATTGTTCCTCAATGGTGATGAATTCCTACCACAGCCATATCTACTTTACATAATTGCAATCTTTCCACATAAGCTATTTGCTTTGTGTTGAGTGTCGTCAAGTCTTGTTGACCCTTGTTAAGAGACTTTTCATGCTCCTAAGATCAAGATCACGTACACACCACATATATATATGCTGCCTCTACACTGGAAGTACGCAACCACATGTATTTCGCATCCACTAAATAGGTTGCTCCATACTCTAAATGTTAGAACATCTCTCTAAGCATTATTTGGTAAATGAGACATCAAAAGGCTAGGCAAAATGAAATAAAAAGATGGACATGTGCAAGTCCACAGAAAAAGAAAATTCAGCACATGAAAGCTCATATATAAAAAAAAAGAAGAAGAAAAAAAATGCTAGCCATGTCTCAATACATAGAGAGTCTATCAAATAAAGGAGCAACCTAGTCCACCATATATCACACTTGCACATCTTGATCTGGGAGTATGACACTTCTCTTCAAGCATCCGAGCTTTGACTTCGCAATACATGCAAAGTAAGTATGCTATCTCCTTTCATCCCTACCTTGAACTCCACATAAGCCTTTTAGAAATAGGATGAAATAGAGAAGGCAACTCTTACCATATGCCTTGGTGAGGAATCATACACCATTTGAGTGACATGAGAGAACCATAAGAGGAACATTTAAGCTTTCTTTTGAAAATATCACAAAACCTCTGATATGAAACTTGCTACGAATGAGAAAGTTAGTGCTCAAGTCAAACTGTTCTGTCTCTCAACCACCTAAGACAAAGGAAAAGCCATAAGCCCCATAAGGGACTAAGGTAATAGGGGTAAGTTTACATAGCTAAATTTTTCATGCAAGGAGAAGAACTTTGTTGTACACATGGTACTCTTGAAATGTGAACATAGTAACAATACCTGATCCACCGAGGCTAAGTTTGATTGTTTGCTCGGGACGAGCAAAGGTTAAGCTTGGGGGATCTTGTTGACGGTGGATATACCATAGAAATCCACATACAAAACACCGTCAACATGCCTCGGTTGCAAGGGGAAATGACATGACATGAACATATTTTATCCATAACTAGTTCCACTTGTACTCTTAGCTTGTTTATGCAGGAACAACAAATTCAAGACATTATTTGACAAAGCCAACATCAGAATCATCAAGAGGAGATCGAGGGGACAACAGGTGACACCCTAGGCCCACAGGGAGGGGGTCGCCCGACCCCTCTTTGGTGGGACCCAGGTGTGCCACCTAGTCCACCGACATAAGGGACCCCTGTGGACACTGCTGGTGGGCCCAGAGGCCCAGAAGTGGGGTCGCCCGACCCCACATCAAAGGCGGTTCCAGGGTCGGTGGCCTCCCACCGACCTTCCCCACATGTCCCACATGTTGATTTGCCCCTGCCATTGATCAAATGGCGGTTGTGAGGTCGGTTTGATCCAAGGGTGGAGAGAAGATGTCACGCGGATCGATGACGTGGTGATGGAGTAACCCCTACTCCATCTCCCTCTATAAAAGGCAGCCTCCACCCTTCATTTCAAGTGTGCAATTCCAAGGCCAAGTGCATTACAAGTTCCAAGCATACAAGTAGAGTAGTAGTTAGTCTAGAGTGGGAGTTAGAGTCGAGTCGAGCGAAGCTCGGGGTCTCCGGAGTCGTCTTCTGGAGAGTCTGGTATAGCTCTTGTACCTTTCTACTTTTGTAAGACTTTCCTTTTATTAATATATTATTCTTACTTTACTTTACTGAGTTCTTACTTAGTGCAAGTCTTTTAGTCTTGTTGTGCATTTACTTTAGTAATATAGTTGTCTTAGTGAAGTTAGTGACCTGTAACCACTCCTGTGTGTGCATCATCGTCCTATCTTGTATAGGAGCTCTAGCTAGCTGCAACTAGTTAGAGTTGTAGGATTAAGTGTGAGCGTGGTGCTCATACTTAAGATTACCTTTGATTACCGCTGGCTTGAACGGAAAGTAGGAGCGCACTCCCTAGTAGGTGACAGATCGTGGGCGGCATTAGGTTCTCCTCACGTACAGGCTAGTTCTTAAAAGGTAAGGCGTCCATAAGCCCAATAGTCGCTTTCGGTAAGGGGTTAGGTGAAAAACCTTCTAAGCGTCTTACCAGCTCGGCTATCCCTCGCACACAGTTAGTAAGGCTCTAGCATAGTTAAGGCAATTATCTATTAAAGTAAGTCACAAAAGTCAAGTTAGATACATAGGAGTCCTTTACTCACTCGTTGTCCTCCCACCTAGCTAACTCTACCATTTACCTTTAGCATAGGACCTTGGATTCACCACTACCCTTCCTATTCGTTATTTACCACCCTTATTCACTAGTTGATACTAGACAACTCAAGGAATCTCATTCCCCTTTTTGTTAAACACACTTAGCCGCTTTCCCTTGGGAAAATATAAATTACGATACCTTGGAATACTCCTTGGTGAAGTGCTACAGCGGTACATTCTGTGCGCTTGCGGAATTATCCAATAGTAAATAGAGTTACCCTACCAGGGCACTTCTGGCGCCGTCGCCGATATCCGGTGGTTGCGTTAAGAAGTGTCAACACATCCCAGAGCTAGGACGCTTCCCTCTAATCCTAGATCCTTGCATCAACAGCATCAGATTCGAGCGTGTACTTGTTGACGGGGGAAGCTCTATCGACATCCTCTTTTGCAATAGGTTGCCTGCCCTCAAGATAACTGTCGAGGATATCAATAAGGGGTATCCTAATTGATGTACATAATGAGATCACCCGCACGCAAGTCAAGGCCCCCTATTCGACGTACTACCTCGTCACGCGTATGGTCATCGACGACCGCAGCCTCGAAGACAGAAAGGGCGTCGAGCGAATCGATCAGGGCTCGAACGCCAACTACCCTCGAATACGGAAACAGGCTCGAGCGAACTGGGAGGCGTCGAGCGCAAGGACGCCACCCGCCGCCTGACGCGCGCACGGGAACCAGGGCATTTAATGCGCCTGTCGCGTTCTCACCTAACACGCCAGTCACGGGAAGCGTGATAGCGAATAGGCACCCGTCCCGTCATTCTTTTTGCAGCCTTCCCCACCAAACAACCCAGAGCATGTCAGGACACAGGAAGCAGAGATGGAACGTCTAATCGAGACCCCCTCGAGGCATTTAAGGTCAACGCTCTGGATAGCAGGGCGCGACACGACATCCGACCCTCGACCAGACATGTTTCCTTCCTGGGGAAGGGTTGGGCGTCGAATGACAACACTGCAACCACTTCAACGTATCAGCCGCGATGACGTACAGGTGTGCAACAGATAAACCAGTCCAAGATGGCGCGCAGAGCAGGATACAGGGGCACGCGTGATCAGCATCAAGCTATCAGGATGGGACGGCTCGAGACCACGTCAGTACGGAGGCCTCGAGTAGGTCCGCGCGCCATACCTCTATCGACCCCTACTCTGACGCCTATACTTGTACCCTGGGCTTCTCCTTGGAACTATAAAAGGGGAGGCCCGGGGGCATCACACAAGACAACACATATACGCCGTAGAACTTCCATACTCCATCTCATTCCATACCATGCTTGTATTCACCCCTGTACAAGCACTTAGGTGCAAAATAATACAAACTCCCCTCCCTCGCTGGACGTAGGGCCTTCTCTTGCCCGGACCAGGATAAATCTTTGTGTCTTTTTGCATCACCATCTGGAAAAGGGAACACGCATACAAATTCACTCGTTGGTGTGACCCCCCGTGGGGAAAACACTGACAGTTGGCGTGCCAGGTAGGGGTCCTGCGTGTTTTTCACCGATTTCCCATTCCTTTCCAGATGGCCACTCTCACTTCGCCGATTTCGTGCTCCACGGTGATTTGGTTTGGGAGTCTCGAGTTCATGTCTACCGGCTCCGGCTATGACATGATCTTGCTATCGATCAAAGGACCAGGAGGAGCCCGCGTTGCGCTAGAATGGTCAAGGGCCCCGAGACGCCCTCGCCACCACGCCTCCCCGCCCAAGAAGAGGCGTTGACACCACCACCGTCGCCCTTCTGCCTCGTCGCGACTGACAGTTCGTGCCAGGCAGGAGGGGACACAGGAGCCGACAGCATCGCGCGCCGCAACCGTGAGCATGACAGCTCAGCGCCGCGAGGATCACACGACGATAGGAGGTGACGCGCCCCGTGCGCTCTCCCCCACCGCTAGGCTACTCCCACATGGGCTGTTCGCCAAAAGAAGAACGTTACCGTTCGGTTTGGACAATTCCGCAGCGTCGCTCGCCAGGGCGATATGCCCAAACGCCCAGACGTACATGGAGAGACCAATGGTCCTCCCACGCGACCCTGGAGCACAGCGACCGACGTCCGAGCTACCGGATTTCTCCCAGGTACGAGGCCTCCGCCGCCTAGGCCCTGGGCGGTACAGGATTACCTCCCTCAGACAGCGGCTGCTGGAGGAAGGACGCGGATGCTTCTACGCCGCCGAGCCGGACTTCGGCTCGGAATCCGACAGCCACGACCCTACTAGGGAGTGCTTCCATATCGACGGAGCGGTGGAAACCACCGACGAAACACGAGACGCCGTAGCAGGCGGGCGAGCCCCTGCAGCAAGGGAAGACCCCAGGACGCCTAGGAATGACGGTCAGGTCGACCCCCCTCCACAAGAAGACAGAGTCGCGCAAATTGCGTAGCTACGAGAGCTCAAGGCAAAGCTTGACGAGGATCGCGAGCGCCTTGTCCTGCTTCAGCAAATCCTCGAGCAAGACCTGCCTTACCCGCCTGGTGGAAGTGTCCGCAGACGAGCTCGAGAGGTACACCGGTAGATCATCGGAGACACAGAGCCTGAGCAGCCCGTCAGCCGTTTCCCTCGAGCAGGCCAGAACGTTGTGGCAGCAACAATGCTGCTGCGAAACATGCCAGAGCCGTCAAACTCCCAAGCTTGACACATCCGAGATGAGGTGCAGACTCTGCTCTAGGTAGCGGCAGTTCAGCAGGCCGAAAGCTCGGCTTCTCGACGTCGAGGAGCGGCCACTGAAAAGCACGATGAGCCAGCCCAAAACGAAAATGAGGTGTCGGTCCATTAGCAGCCGCCCCCTCGGGGGAAAAAGACTACGCTCGTCCTCCCCGTCGACAACCAACATCGACACGACGCATGACGCGACATTGAAGAGAATCGTCACCGTCGGTACGGGGACGCGGAAGAGCGTGGTTACAGCGCCCATCGCGACGGGAGGTACGACAGCGATGAGGACCGAATGGCCCCAGAGCCACCAGGTCCACGGGTGTTCAGCAGGGCAATCCGCAGCACGCCGCTGCCCAGCCCGTTCCGACCCCCGACCAGCATCTCAAAGTACAACGGAGAAACCATACCAGAGCTATGGCTGGCAGACTTCAGGCTGGCCTGTCAGCTGGGAGGCGCTCGAGGAGACGATCGAGCCATCATCAGACAGCTGCCGCTCTTCCTCTCTGACACCGCCTGCAGGTGGCTCGAGGAGCTTCCAGCAGATGAGATCCACGACTGGGTCGATTTGGTTAGAGTATTCGAGGGTAACTTCAAAGGGACTTACATACGGCCTGGAAACTCATGGGACCTCAGCAAGTGCAAACAGAAGTCAGGAGAAACTCTTCGAGAGTATGCTCGACGCTTCTCAAAGCAACGCACCGAGCTGCCGCACATCCCCGACCACGACGTCATCCTGGCCTTTGTCTCTGGTACCACCAGTCAAGACTTGGTGCGGGAATTAGGCCGAAATCGCCCTCAGACCGTCGACGAGCTGATGGACGTAGTGGCAAACTACGCCGCAGGGGAAGAAGTGGTCGGCGCCTTCTTCAGCTGTGAAGGAAGGAAAGGCAAGCCGCCCGCGGATGATAATGAGGGCCCCAGTCGAGGGCCCAAGAAGAACAACAAGAAGAAGAAAACACGGCCCTTCCAGTGGGAAGACCTCGACGATGATCTCGTTGCCGCCATGGAATGCAAAAGGCCTCGAGGCCCCCAGATGGAGGCATCTTCGATAAGATGCTAAAGGAGCCATACCCTTACCACAAGGGAGGCGCCAACCACAAGCACGAGGACTGTCGGATGCTGAAAAAGCATTTCGACGGTCTGGGGTTCAAGAAGGACGCGCGCGACGACCCAAAGAAGGAGAAGGGCGGCGACAAGGAGGACAACAAAGACGACAATGGTTTCCCAGCCGTCCATGATTGCTATATGATCTATGGCGGGCCCTCGACATAGTTGACCGTGAGGTAGCGCAAGAGGGAACACCGTGACGTCTTCGTGGCAAGAATGGCGGTGCCCCAGTACCTCAGCTAGTCAAGCACCCCCATCACCTTCGATCGAGAGGACCACCCCAACAAGGTAGTTGCCCCTGGCGTCTACCCGCTCGTCGTCGACCCCATCATCGTCAACACCCAGCTCTCAAAGGTGCTGATGGACGGCGGTAGCAGCCTCAACATCATCTATCTCGACCCCAAATAGGAAGTTGTGCTCGTCGAGTTTCTCCGTGCGAATGCCGACATGTTTGCATGGAGTCCCTCGGACATGCCTGGTATACCGAGGGAAGTCGCCGAGCACTCCTTGGAAATTCGAGCCGGTTCCAAGCCAGTGAAGTAGTGGTTGCGCCGATTCGACGAGGAGAAGTGCAAGATCATTGGTGAGGAGATCAACAAGCTTTTAACGACCGGATTCATCAAGGAGGTTCACCATCCCGACTGGTTAGCAAACCCTGTACTAGTTAAGAAAAAGAATGAGAAAATGAGGATGTGTGTAGATTATACGAGTTTAAATAAAGCATGTCCAAAAGTTCCTTTTCCATTACCACATATCGATCAAATCATTGATTCCACTGCGGGATGTGAAACCCTTTCTTTCCTTGATGCATATTCTCATTACCATCAAATAAAAATGAAAGAGTCTGACCAGCTCGCGACGTCTTTCATTACGCCTTTTGGGATGTATTGTTATGTAACCATGCCATTCAGGCTTCGAAACGCGGGAGCCACATACCAGCGCTGCATGCTCCACGTGTTTGTCAGGCACATAGGGTCGACGGTCAAGGCTTATGTCGACGATATCATCGTCAAGTCAAAGCGACGGGGAGACCTGATCCAGGACCTCGAGATCGCTTTTGGCTGCTTACGCGCCAACCAGATCAAGCTCAACCCCAAGAAGTGCGTTTTCAGCGTGCCTCAAGGCATGCCCCTGGGTTATATCGTTTCCCAGCGCGGCATCGAGGCCAACCCCAAGAAAGTCTCGGCCATCACGAGAATGGGGCCGATCCGAGACGTCAAGGGCGTGCAGAGAATTATGGGATGCTTAGCGGCGCTGAGTCGTTTCATCTCGAGGTTGGGAGAAAAGGCGTTGCCACTGTATCGACTTCTGAGGAAAGTCGAGCGTTTCTCTTGGAACCTAGAAGCCGAGGAAGCCCTCGATAACTTGAAGAAAACACTGACCTCCGCACCAGTCCTATTCCCGCCTCAACCCGCAGAACCGCTGCTCCTTTACGTCGCATCAACGACCCAGGTCGTGAGTGCAGCGGTGGTGGTCGAGAGGCAGGAGGAGGGGCATGCACTACCAGTCCAGAGGCCGGTCTATTTCATCAGCGAGGTGCTCTCAGAGACCAAGGCGCGTTACCCACAGATCCAGAAGCTAATCTACGCCGTAATCCTTGCCCGACGTAAGCTGCAACACTACTTCCTTGGCCACCCTATCACGGTGGTCTCGTCTTTCCCTTTGGGCGAGATCATCCAAAGTCGGGAGGCCACAGGAAGAATCGCCAAGTGGTCGGTCGAGCTCATGAGCGAGACCCTCACTTACGTGCCCCACAAAGCTATCAAATCACAAGCCCTGGTGGATTTCGTCGTGGAATGGACAGACTCCCAGCTCCCCCGGGCTCAAGTTCAGGCAGAGCTATGGATGATGTATTTTGACGGATCTCTCATGAAGATGGGAGCTGGGGCGAGCCTGCTATTCATCTCGCCCCTAGGCGTCCATATGAGGTAAGTCATCAGGATTCATTTCGCCGCATCCAACAATGTTGCAGAGTACAAGGCCCTTGTCAACGGTTTGAAGATCGCCATCGAGCTTGGAGTTCGACGTCTCGACGTTCGAGGCGACTCCCAGCTCGTCATTGACCAAATGATGAAAGCCTCGAACTGCCATGACCCGAAAATGGAGGCATACTGCAAGGAAGTCCGTCGACTCAAGGTCAAGTTCCATGGCCTCGAGCTCGTCCATATCGCCCGATGCTACAACGAGACGGCCGACGAACTCGCCAAGATCGCATCAACTCGAGGCGCGATGCCACCTGACGCGTTCTCATGAGATCTACACGAGCCATCCGTCGACTTGGGCCCGAGGGCTGTTGTCGAAGCCGCTCCTTCCCAGCAAACCGACACCATCGAAGCCCTACTAATGGCAGCTGAGGTAATGGAGGTGGAACAGCGGCCCAGTCGACCGTTTGATTGGCGCATGCCGTTCATCGACTGCCTAATCCACTGCGAGCTACCAGAAGATCGATCTGAGGCCCGCCATATCGCTCGACAGGCCAAGTCATACGTAATCTATGGTGAGGACAATGAGCTATATCGACGAAGCCCGACGGGGGTCTTGCAGCGTTGCGTCACCATAGAAGAAGGCCGAAAACTCCTTGAGGATCTACACTCGGGGGCTTGTGGCCACCATGCTGCTCCTCGGACCCTCGTGGGGAACGCCTTCTGACAAGGCTTCTACTGGCCAACGGCCGTAGCTGATGCCATCGAGCTCGTACGCTCATGCCATGGGTGTCAATTCTACGCCAAGCACACGCATCTGCCCGCGCACGCTCTCCAAATGATCCCCAGCACATGGCCATTTGCGGTATGGGGGCTCGACTTAGTGGGACCTCTACAGAAGGCGAAATGGGGGTACACCCATCTATTGGTGGCCATCGACAAATTCTCCAAATGGATCGAGGCTCGACCCATCACCAACATCCGCTCCGAGCGGGCCGTCCTTTTCTTCACCGACATCATCCACCGGTTTGGGATCCACAACGTCACCATCACTGACAACGGCACTCAGTTCACCGGCAAAAAGTTCTTGGACTTCTGCGACCAGCATTACATCCGGGTGAACTGGTCTGCAGTGGCCCACCCTCGAACTAACGGCTAGGTTGAGCGTGCCAATGACATGATTTTGCAAGGGCTCAAACCTAGGATCTACAATCGCTTGAAGAAGTTCGGCAAGAAGTGGGTCGAGGAGCTTTCCTCGGTCTTATGGAGCTTAAGGACTACGCCAAGCAGGGCCACAAAATACACCCCATTTTTCATGGTCTATGGCTCTGAGGCTGTGCTCCCGACGGACCTTGAGTATGGATCCCCTCGACTCAAAGCATACAACGAACAATCAAATAAGGAGACTCAAGAGAATGCGGTCGACCAACTCGAGGAAGCTCGAGACATGGCCCTTCTCAACTCCGCTAGATACCAGCAGAAGCTCCGACGCTACCACGACAAGCACGTGCAGAAAAGAGATCTGAACGTGGGCGACCTTGTCCTACGTCGGCGGCACAGCAATCAAGGACGCCACAAGCTGACTCCGCCCTGGGAGGGCCCGTACGTGGTGGCCGAGGTCCTAAAGCCAGGAACGTACAAGCTAGTGGACGAAAAAGGCGTGATCTTCACCAACGCATGGAACATCGAACAACTACGTCCATTCTACCCCTAGGATTCCAAGGCTTTATGTTCCCATGTACATTCTGTATCAAAGCCTTATGAATGAATGCATAAATAAGATCTTTCCCTCGAGTAACTTACTTTTTTACGGGTCAAAGCCTAGACATCAAAAGGGAGTACCAACTATGACTCATCATAGTCGACACTCCCTCGGGGGCTAGCGGGGGGATCCCCCCAAGCACCGAAAAACTTAGCAATTTTGTCGTCCCTACTTAGTAAACCTTGCACAGTCAAGTAGTTGAGGCACCTCGAGCCCCTTAAGGGCCGAGAGACAATGAGCCTGAGAACTCCTACGCCCTTGGGCTATGGAATCTCTACTCGCTTCCTCGCCCTTGAGGCAATCGAGACCGCTTTAAACAAAAGACTAAACAAGGAATACGAACGTAGGCGCAAAAAGGAACAAAGGAGCCTCGAGTGAGAAGACAGATAAACATTTGACAACCACTTAAAAACATTGTATTACTTAAAGACAAATTAACAGAGTACTATACAAGGGGCTCAGACACCCAGAGCAGGCTCGCAGGCCTTAGTCCACATCACGGCCCTCACCACCCTCGCCTGCGCCTGAGCTAGTCTCAGGGGGAAGTACCTCGGGCTCGAATAGCTTGGCCAACCTCTCCCCAGGGACCTCTACGTCGTCGATCAAGGCATGGAGCCTCTCCTCATTCTCCGCATCAGTCTTGGAGATGTCGGTGACAAAACCATGAGACACCACCTCCATATCATAGGAAAAGCCCGAGCAGACAACTGCCATTGCCCGCTTTACCCCAATATGGAGGGCGTCCCACACCCGATCCCTCAGCGTAGCATCGAGGTAGCATAGCTGGTCAACAAGCGCGTCACCTCGAGCCTCCTCCCTGGACTCATCCACAGGCTCAAGCTCCTAGGAGGCCGAGAGGGCGCTTATCGCAGTCCGTATACGACCATTTAAGGCGACCTCCCCCTTGAGCCAGGTCTTGATGGAGCATGCCTCGACTTGGGTAGCCAGCAACTCATCTTTGAGTCCTGCAAGGACCAACATGAAGAAATTAGATAACACCCAGCACACCTCAGAAAAGAAGCTCGATAGTAGAAGCGTATCGCGGATGCTCTCCTCCAGAGCTGTGTTCTCGCCAACCAAATTAGTGTTGGCCCTCTCGACCTCCCTGTTGGAGCGCACCAGCTCGGTGTTGCCGACGTGCAGATCCTCGATCGCCTTGCCGGCCTGCGCGATGGCTCCTTTCTTCTCCAGCAGCGCCCTCTTCAGACGATCGACATCGTCAGAGAGGCTGCGGGATCGAGCCCGCTCCACCTCGAGGTCTTCGACGGCCTTCCTCTTTGCCTCCTCCGCGGCGCTCCTGGCGATCTCGCTGTTCACACACTCCACCTTCATCCTTTGAAAGGATTCTCAGATGGAGTCCAGGTCAGTTTTGAGGAGGCCCTTCTCCTTGTCCACGTCAGCAACGGCGTTTTTGTAGGACAGGGCCTCCTCCCGGGCATCGGACGCGGCTTCCTCGACTGTCATGGCCCACTCCCTCAATAGTGCAGCCTCTTCTACAGCCTTCCTTGAGGCCTCTCGAGCCTCGACCGGAGCAACCTCCCTCTCCTTCTCCTCCTCGAGCGCCAAGAGCTCTTTATAAGCCTTGAGGAGTTTCTCCTGCGACTCCAAGAGTTGGTCCTTGAGGATGGGGAGCTGCTCCCAGCCGCCTCTAGTGGCATGGATGAAGCTCGACTTAATGCGGGAGGTCTCTTTTAGGTCCTGCAAACCGGCGATCGAGCAGTTAGAATACAAAAACCAAACGTTCCATAAAGATTAAAGGACTGGGAAATACTTACAAAGTAGGCCGGCCCGTGTCCGTTGTTAACAACGTCCGAGAGGAGCCCCACCGTGTGCTTCATCCAAAGGCGGAGCTCCTCGACGTGCTCCCCCTTCTCGGCTTCCTTCCGATCGTCTAGAAAAATGTTGGGCTCACACGGATCGGTGGAAGCCTGGATGCGGATCCGATCGGGGCACTAGTTCTCCATCTCCTGGTCGGCCCACGCCTTGACGCCATGGATGAGCTCCTCGATGGTCTCGAGTGACCCCCCGTGGCATAGGAACAAGTTGACGAGGGAGGGGACCCGCCCGTCGTCACCCACCGTCTTCCAGGTGCCGGTTTCGCTGCCTCCGCCACCGCCCGATGTCCCAGCCTCGTCCTCCTCGGCGGGTATACGATCCTCCCACGACCGACGCTCCCGGAGGAATCCCGGGGCAATTCTGTCCATGCCGTAGATCGTCCTCCTGACCTCGGACTCGGGGTCGACGGGGGTGCGCATCATGCAGGCAAGCGCCACCACGCCATCCGCCCGCCCCGACTCTGCGGGGATCGCGGTGGGCACCCCAGGACGGAGCCACGCCGAGGTCGAAGGACCGAAAACTGGCAGACCCTCCTCCTGGTTCCCAGGCCCTTGCGGCGCCGGTAGTACCGGTTGGGGCGGACTGTGAGGAGGTGGCTCCTCCGACGGCTGGCCCCTCTGCCGCTACTGCTCCTAGGGCTCCAGCAGCTCCTCGAGCTGGGGACCTGCTGACGACCGACCCACCTCTCCTCCCACCGGCAGCAAATGCTGTTCCTCCTGCGACTGATGCTACGTCTCCTACTCATGCTCCTTTTCCTCTTTCCTCCTCTGCTCTTCAACAGAGTGGAGCCCGATGGGCCAAGGAGTCCGTCTCGTAGTAGGAGAAGCCTTGGCCTCCTTGTCCATAGGGCGGACGTCCCTCGAAGACCTGTCGCCTCAACCCCCGATCGGAGAGGCTCGGGGGCTCCCTCTTGCACTCGGGGCTGAGGCACCTCGGCCCGTTTTGGCGACGACGGGACTGACTGACCTGCCAGGGGACGGGGCGGGACACTCTCAGCGCCAGTAGGTGGTCGAGGGTCGGAGGAGCCTACAAAACACAAAACAAAGTTCAGTCATTATGGTGGTCGACATAAGAGCAACACAAATCCCATAACAAAGGGAATAAACGACTAACCTGAATCCTTGGAGGTCGCTCCCACCTTAAGCCTTTTCGCCGTTGAAGGCTGGGCCTGCTCAAGCGTCCGCTTCAGCCTGAGGAAAGAGAAGTGGGCGTAAGGGAGAACGTTATACGAGGAAACACAAAGAAATAGGAGGATGAGAATCACAGCGTCGAAAAAAAACTTACCCCACAGGGAGCACGGCCCGCCTGCCGGTGCCTCGAACAGCAGGCCTCGAGCCGCCCCGCGTCAAGGCTCCAGGCCCCTCGCGGGCAGGTGGAGGCCTTGGTCCAGCGTCTCCGACCTGGCGAGCGCCCGGGCTAGTGCTCCTGCAGCCAGTCTCTCCCTAGCTCGGCCACCCGCCTTTGGTGCAGGGGGAGGTTGGGGGCGCGGGGCGGCACGACTCGGCGCGGGCGCAGGTGGGGTGTCAGCGCGGGGGCGGTGAGATCCACCTGGCCCTTCCTTTGGTGCTCCCATCCACGGAGCATCGACGTCGCCTCTAGGCGGACCCTCGAGGATCCGGTCGAGGCGAGACGCCATCCCCTCGGAGTCGTCGCTGTCGTCATCGCCGTCTCCGCCGTCATCCTCACTGGGGGATTCTTCTTCAGGCTCCCCCCTTTGCCTGGACTTGGCTCGACGTGCCTCCAGGGATTGGCGGTCGAGATTCTTCTTCTTCTCTTTCTTCTCTGAGTCCTTGACGGACTTCCGTTTCTCAGCGGACTGGCGCCGATTGTCACGATCGACCTCGTCCTCCTTCACTGGAGGCCTCGAGGACCGGACGTCGATCGGTCCCTGCGAGAAAAGAGACAAGCTTAAAAAGGGAAGCCAGCGAAATCCAGAATCAAAGCCACATACAAGAAAAGAACGTACCAGATCGATCGAGCCCGCATCAAGCCTCATGGGGAAGCCATTGACGTGCTTCGGCTTGAAGTCGCCGGCGACGGCCGCCCTGACCCGGGCCGCAACTTCATCATCCGCCGGAGCCTCGTTGGACATCCGGCACGCCTCGAGGTCCTGGGGCGAAGCGCCGGGCCCCATCTCATCCATCCTCAGTGACCGAGACATCAGCGGGAGAACTCTCCGATGATGGACGGCCGAGAGGACGAGAGCGGCGGACAGGCCCTCGAAGCGTAGCTTATTCAGGGCATCGAGGAGGGGGTCGAGCCACGACTGGTGGACTTGGACGATGCCGTATGTCCAGTTCTGCGGGCGCTCCGTGATCAGGCGACCGGTGTAGGCGGGTAGGAGATCATCGTCGTTCCTCAGGTAGAACCACTGGGACTCCCATCCGGCGTGGTTCGTCGACAATCCCACCAGGATGAACTTGCGCGGCCTCTCCGTCTTCCCCGTCTTCAGCACGTGGTTGAGGCACCCTGCCCGTACAGGCTTCCTCACGCCTGTGGTCCTGGTGGGGGCGTTGAAGAGCTCGCCCCTGTAGAGGTGGAGCCACAGCTCCCAGTGGGGCATCATCCCCAAATAGCCTTCACACACCGTGGCAAAGACCACGGCGACGGTGATGGCAATTGGGGAGAAGTGCTGGAGCTCCACCCCGTAATGGACGCAGAGCACCCGCATGAAGCGGCTCGGAGGAGCGCCCAGGCCGTGGCAGTGGAACTTGGCGAATGAAACCACGTAGCCCTTGGGCGGCTTGGGCTCCCTATGGTCCGCTAGCGGTGCTATCCACTCCGGCGACGACAGCGATGTGCGGTGGCGCAGGAATCCCTCCCTCTCGAGCTCCAGCAACCGGCGCTCCGTCATCGACGACGGGTGCCAGTCATCGGTGGCGACGAGTCTCACAGGCATTTTGGGTGGACCGAGGGCGTACTCCCTACTACTCGAGGGGGTGCGCACGCGCGTGAGATGGCAAGGGAGCTAAGGCAAGAATGGAGGCAAAAGGCGGAAGGGACAATGGCGGCAAGGCCATGGGAGATTTATAGGCAACGACCCACCAATGGACAGATCCAATAAATGAGGTAACTCCCCCCATAAATGCGCCGCCTAACGGTCTTTTTCCTCCTCATAGACGGGGCGCTCCGAATTCTGCGTCGATACAGTGTCGCAACGGCTCCCGCCTGAAAAGACGCGCCCAACGGGCAAAAAGGCGAACCGCCATGACCTTTTCCTTCCTTTGTAAGCCAAGGTATGTACCGACGAAAGCCTCAAGAGGTCGCAGGCTGACCCGCCGAAAGGGTTCAACAGCCGATCTCGAGCAAAAGAGTCAGGGATGCCCAGCGAGTGTTCGAAAATTGAGGACCTCCTCGAGAACTCGCTGGGGATGTCTGAGGTAGGGTTGAGACAGTCGAGAGGAATCCCTCGCCAGGAGTCATCGAGCCACTGGACTCTATCGAACGAGCCCAGCATCCCCGACCACATCAACCACGCTTTATGAGAATGTCTCCGGGCTACAACTGACCCCCTCGAAAGGGGCACAGGTTCTCACTCGGACTGCCCATTAGGAGCTCAATCTAGGGTGGATGACGCTCGCTCTATCGAGAGTACGTCGAAACCCCTGCGCAAAACAAGCCAAACAGAACCTTCCACCACTGGTGTCGACAGCGCTTCTGTGAATTAGGCGATATAACCCTCGAAGGAGTCAAAAAACTCCTCCAAGGGCTCGGGGGCTACCCCCGCGGGGTCGCTCGTGCGCCACCACGGAAATTCGACCACAAAAATACAGCCTCCACTCGAGCGCCAGCGCTCAAATGGAGGCTCAGGGGCTACTGTCGAGGATATTAGTAAGGGGTATCCTAACTGATGTACATAACGAGATCGCCCGCACGCAAGTCAAGGCCCCCTATTCGACGTACTACCCCGTCACGCGTATGGTCATCGACGACCGCAGCCTCGAAGACGGAAAGGGCGTCGAGTGAATCGATCAGGGCTCAAACATCAACTACCATCGAATACAGAAACAGGCTCGAGCAAACTGGAGGCGTCGAGTGCAAGGACGCCACCCGCCGCCTGACGCGTGCACGGGAACCAGGGCATTTAATGCGCCAGTCGCGTTCTCACCTAACACGCCAGTCACCGGAAGCGTGATAGGGAACAGGCACTCGTCCCGTCATTCTTTTTGCAGCCTTCCCCACCAAACTACCCAGAGCATGTCAGGACACGGGAAGCAGGGATGGAACGTCTAATCGAGACCCCCTCGAGGCATTTAAGGTCAACACTCTAGATAGCAGGGCGCGACACGGCATCCGACCCTCGACCAGACATGTTTCCTTCCTGGGGAAGGGTTGGGCGTCGAATGACAAAACTGCAACCACTCCAACGTATCAGCTGCCATGACGTACAGGCGTGCAACAGATAAACCAGTCCAAGACGGCGCGCAGAGCAGGATACAGGGGCACGCGTGATCATCATCAAGCTATCAGGATGGGACGGCTCGAGACCACGCCGGTACGGAGGCCTCGAGTAGGTCCGCGCGCCATACCTCTATCGACCCCTACTCTGATGCCTATACTTGTACCCTGGGCTTCTCCTTGGAACTATAAAAGGGGAGGCCTGGGGGCATCACATAAGACAACACATATACGCCGTAGAACTTAAATACTCCATCTCATTCCATAGCACGCTTGTATTCACCCCTGTACAAGCACTTAGGTGCAAAATAATACAAACTCCCCTCCCCCACTGGACGTAGGGCCTTCTCTTGCCCGAACCAGGATAAATCTTTGTGTCTTTTTGCATCACCATCTCGAAAAGGGACACGCATACAAATTCACTCGTTGGTGTGACCCCCCGTGGGGAAAACACCGATAATAAGCTCGGCACAGTTAAAGCCCTACAACGCTCAATTCTGGGGAGTCCTGCCAGGTCAAAGTTCAGTACCCCTCGGACAGATAACACTGTCTGTCCAGTTCGGAACGCCCGACCACTTTCAAACAGACTCGTCAACTTTGTGGTCGCCGACTTCGATGGAACTTACCATGCAATACTAGGCCGAGCATCGCTGACAAAGTTCATGGCAGTTCCACACTACTCATACCTGGTCCTCAAAATGCCTACAGAGAAGGGCGTCCTAACTATCAGAGGCAACGTCTACACCGTATACACTTGTGAGGAGGAAAGCTTCAAGATCACAGAGGCAATTAACCTCTCAATCCGCATGGCAGAAACCATGGCCCAAGCCGCGCAGCTTCTACCCGACCAGCATCGACTACCCGAGTAGGAGACTCCGCGGAAAAATTCAAAGTCCAAAGAGCACAAGGAGGTATAGCTGGTCGACGGCAGTCCTGAGAAGATGGCCCTCGTCGGGGCCAACCTGGACCCCAAATAGGAAGACGCGCTTGTCAGGTTTCTCAAGGACAACGTAAGTGTTTTCGCATGGAAACCCACAGACATGCCCGGTGTCCCGCGAAACCTGATCGAGCACACCTTAAACGTCTCGAAGGCCGCAAGACCTATCAAGCAGAAACTACGACGGTTCACTCGTGACAAAAAAGAGGCTATTAGGACAGAAATAACGCGGCTTCTAGCAGCCAGATTCATTAAAGAAGTGTATCATCCCGATTGGCTCGCCAATCCGGTTCTTGTACGCAAAAAGAATAATGAATGGAGAATGTGCGTTGATTACACCGATCATACTAAGCACTGTCCTAAAGATCCGTTTGGTCTCCCTCGCATCGACGAGGTGGTCGACTCAACGGCCGGATGCGAACTCCTCTCCTTTCTAGACTGCTACTCTGGTTATCACCAGATCTCGCTAAAGGAAGATGACCAGATCAAAACATCTTTTATCACCCCTTTCGGTGCGTATTGCTACACGACCATGTCCTTCGGACTTAAAAATGCTGGAGCCACTTATCAACGGGCTATTCATCAATGCCTCCACGACGAGATTCGTGATGACCTCGTCGAGGCCTACGTAGACGACGTCGTCGTCAAAACAAGGGATGCAAGCTCTCTAATCGACAATCTAGACCGAACCTTCAAGGCACAAAATAAATACAAGTGGAAGCTTAACCACAAAAAATGTATTTTTGCGGTCCCCTCCGGTCTACTGCTCGGCAACGTCGTCAGCCGCGACGGTGTTGACACTAGCTAACACCACTTAGATACTAGGTTGTCATCCCTAGCATGGCGCCAGAGTGTACAAAGGTATTTATAAATGTAAAGGCTCTCTAGAAAATAATCTATTCTATCCGCAAGCGCACAGATAAAACACCTCATTGTAGCATTTCACCAGGATAAGTATTCCAGGTATCGTTATTTATAATTTTGCTTAGGGATCTGAGGAAGATGGAATTAAATCAAAGGGGGCAAAATCTATCAAGGCATAGACTAGAGATAAACTTGCAAGAACATGATTACTAATGAGAAACTCGTCACACAATCACATACTTTAGCAGGGGGTAAACCATAAAGATAATGATAATAAAGTATAAGTTCATGGGGTAAAGAGCACAGCGATTAGAAAATAGACTACTCCTCATATATTTAGGTGATGTCGGATTAGCTAGAGAATGGATTCTAAGTTATCTACTAACTACTAAGTCATAATCTACTCTAGTTATCTACAAGATCATATATAGCATAAAAGACTCTTCATTCATGTATAAGGAACATTGATAAAGTAAATCAGAACATCGCATGACTTACTCCACAATACCGGTTCTGCCTGTCCTATCAACAGAGGGTGGACTATATAAGAATCAACGAAGTTGTCACTATCGCGAACTACCACACGACTCGGCCAATAGGATACATTTGCAGATAAATAACATCTAACCACCACGCTCACATGTGATCTATCACCTAACTCCCTCGCGACAAGAGCTAAGCGCTTTGCAAACTTATACATAAACTCATTATCAATTAGAACTATATCAAATATAGAACTAGAGCAAACTAAGAACATAATAATTAGAGACATAATGCAATTAGAACAATAGAATTAGAGAAAGATATGAATAATACCAATCTTTATTACCGAAGATCCGAATCCAGAGCGTAGTGCTCTACTTCTCTAATTGCTATCTAATCAAACCTCTAAACTTGAAGGATTAGGGAGTAGCTAATTCTAATTCTCTGTGGGAGAGAAGCTCTAAACCCTAACTTTGATGGCTACCTCTGAATAATGATTTCTCCTCCTCTCCTCCAGGGGCCAGGGGGTCTGGTTTTATAGTCCCCTCAAGTGAACGTGAGCCATTGGATCAAACCGACATAGATTGTATGGTTTAGATTGATTCTTTAGGTCGGTGGAGGATTGTCCCAAAGCAGAGTCCTGATTGGACTCTCCACCTGGGCGGGCGCCCAAGGGGGGTGGGCGGCTGCCCAGCCCCCGAGCCCGAATCGCGTCCCGTTCGTTCCCGTGGCTTCTAGATCCTTCTAGATGGAGTAAAATTGCGCGGCACGTAATTATCTCGTTGTAAACATGACATGTGGGCCTTCTCTCCCTATTTTCTGATAAACCCCTACAGAAATAGATAAACACCAAAACTCGTGGAATTCTGTCAGATAAAACCCTAATTCTAGATGTTTGTTTCATATTGATCCTTTTTCATGTTTATTTGATTATTAATTTTAGTACTTAAGGACCGTCAACAAACTCCCCCAAGCTTACCCTTTGCTCGTCCCTGAGCAAATAGCTAAACTCAGACGGATCAGCAGTTGCTTCGATGTTTTCTTTCCTGACAGGCACACATGCTTTTACATAAAAATTCTTCCAGATTAAAGTGAAGTGTTATGAAGTTTAGTACCTGCACTTAAATCTTAAGTAATCGAAAGACAAAATAGTTAATTCAAGCACTATCCCTCCTGTCTATACTTCACCTTTGTTCTAGAGTTTTTCATAAGTTTTCAAAATAAAACTCAGAGTTCCCAGCAATGATCTCTCAAGTCTCTCTATATGTGGTATTTGTGGATCCTTACCATAATGTCACTTACCTCTAGCTAATGGAATAATTAAGTGGAGCTCATAGGAGTGCAAACAGCTCATACATATGTTGTCTAATCGAGCCATGGATCCAAAGGAACTCAGCATATAATTAAATCAAGATGTGCATGTGTGATGGAGTAAATGATAGTGATGGTGAAAATGCATAAGTGATAATAAAATTTACTTCTCATTGCTCCTCATATTGCTATCTCTCCTCTTCTTTGATCTTTGCTTTGGGAGAACATGGGCTATTTTTCTCCTCTCTTGTTTTTTTTTCAGGTGGGTAGTGGATACCCCTAATTCTACTGTCGGACACTTGTCCATTTTTTCCGCTCAAGTGGGCATCTTTGTACCCCTAATTCTACTTCGGACACTTGTCCATTTTTACCTCTCGTCTCACTCTTTTTCTTTTATCGAGATTCCGGGCACTTGCCCCTTTTTATTTCCTCGTATATATTTTTTTTTGCATAACCCATGCCTCTTCTGCATTGAATCTTTTTAGAGAGAGAGAATAACAATATTCGGGACAGTGAGTGATAATATTTTTAGCAATTTTAATGATTGATAATGAATGCTGTGGTAGATGCGTGCAAGTGAATATCTTAATTTAACCACATGAAAAGCTCCTAAGGGTCAACACAGCTCGATCAAACTCAATGTGAATATAGTAAAGATGTTATAGCAAGTATGGCTGTGGTAGGTAGTTTGTTATGCTAGGAACTCATCATGTGATTTGTAAGTTTTCAAAATTAAATCTCTAGAACTTGGTGTAGTAGGAACAAGATAAACAGTAGCTCAACTTTATATCATGCCTTTCTCTTACCTAGACTTTAGTTTATGCTTTCCCAAAGATAGTAATTTTAGTTTTAGTAATTCCTGGAAGAATTCTAATATAAAAGCTAGGTACTTGTAAGTGAGCAAACAGAGCAACTATTCATCATTTCCATCATGTATATTTTTGGTCTTTTTATTTTTCTAGAGATTAAACTTAGCAGGAAGATAAAGCACACTTATCTACACACTCTTTTTATTTTGTTTTCATGTTTATAAAGTGCAGTAAATTAAAGCAAAAAAATATTTATTTGGTTTTCTAAGCTTTTCCTTTTAAGATAAATAAGAAGAGCAAATAAAAACTTACTTGATAAATTTGGGAGGAACTCTCCCAAGCTGGATGTTGACGTCGGTCTTACCCGATGTTCCAGAATCGCATCATGGTTGTGATGTTGTCGTTCATTGTTGTTGTATCTTGTCTCAGCTCTTCTACTGTAGCGGCATGGTCCTGGTTCCATTTTTGTTGCTCTTCCACGAGTCTTCCATGTTCTGCTTGCGTGTTCTGGATGTTGAGGAGGGTGTTGTCGGTACGAGTAAAGAAAGCACCGGCCTCTTGATAGTAGTCATTCGTGAAGGCGTAGGAGGCGTCGGAGTATCGTCCTGCATCAAATTGGGGTGGAGGTCTGGATCCTGAAGCTCCATATGGATCAGTGGAGTACTTGCCCGTATGAAAAGGCGGGTTTGTCCACTGGTGATCTTGGCTCTCCGGCCATGTCTCCTCTGTTGGCTCTTGTGGTTGTGCATATCGAGCCCATGGGTCTCGAAGGACTCATGGATTGTAATCGCAATAATGCAGGTGCGCTGCTTCTTCTGGTCCAGGGTCAGCTCCATACCAAGTGCGTTCTCGGTGAGTGGTTATCCTTTCAGATGCCACTCGCTGTGGAGTTCTCTGGTTCACTCGTGTTGCTGCAATCTCAATCAAAAAGTTTTGCACAGAGTAGAGGCCAAGGTTCGGGTTAGGTAACCGAATCTTGCCTTTATCATCATATAGCATATACATTATATTCCCCTCTTTCTTTAACATCCGAGCTTGTCTAAATGTGTCATAGCCATGGTAAATTCTTAATTCTTCTATGAAGTCCAATGATGAGTTTTCTAGTAAGTGAAGATTAGTGGCTAGACGAGTGATAAGTGAAGTACATCCTACTGGTCCCTGAAGACTAGGTACACTAAGCCAATGTGAAACTAATAGTGTAACAGGTGAAGTAGGTACTTTACTAATAGCAGCATATAAAAGTTGTAAATCTCGTACTCTTACTTTCCTAATATGGTCACGATAGAAAAGATTGTACCCAAGCCATTTGTGGAACATCCTAAGAGTGGGGTGTTCCATGTCACTGGTTCGGGCTTGACTGTAAAAATTATCTCTAGATATTTCTCTCCAAAACTGGTGTCTCTCAAAATTGGGTAAATCGGAGTCGATGTTTAGGATGCATCTTGAAGAGAAACCAAGATGGTCGCTCAGCTCTCTCCAAGACAGCATAATTTTCTGTTTGAACATCCGAAAAACAATTCCCCCCTCATAGTATTGTAAAGTACAAAGAAATTCGAGGGTGAGAAGACGAGAACCCAGCTCAGTTATATTCCAAAAATTTGTCCAACCCATCATTTGAAAAATTAAGTCAAATTCAGTGTCCATACCTGTTTCTCGTAGTAGGATTGGATCGATAGTAGGGGTGTGAATGAAATCTTTGTTCTTCAGTTGCTGATAGACTTCCTTCTCTCTTCGGGTCTTCAGTCCTAGGTCTCCTATCTTGAGAAGGACCTTGACTTGCTGGCCTGATGAAGATGATGGAGCTTGTGTGGGTGTCGGGTCGACGCTCATCTCTGATGGTTGTGAGGAGTGTCGGGATGAACTCCTTGTACCAATGTTCTTGAGAGCCTTCCCTGCATTCTTCACCTTCTTAAACATCCTGCAAACAAAAGTTGGCAAAAACACAACTGGTGGAAAATGTGAGATAAAATGTTAGTGGTCAGCTGTCCGGAGTGTCAGTAGTCCAGGGGTTAATCGTTCAAGACAAGTTTCTATTTTGGTAGAGCCTCCCCCTAAACAACTTTTACTTCCGCTTAGACAGCGGGATCACTACTTGCTAGGTGATAAACACTCTCTCAAAAGAACTCCAACTTTCTCGTCCACTCTCCTCTTTCTCTCTACTCTCTTCTCTTCACTACAAAAGCTCCTTCTCGGGAGACTGAGATTTATGTGGTTTTCTGAAGTGTTTGTGTGAAGAGAAGGAAAGCTGGAGGTGGCCTTTTATAAGCTGAGCAGGGGACAGGGCGGGCGCCCAAGGTAGGTGCGCGGGCGCCCACCCCTGGTGTCCATCCTGGGTGTGCTTCCTCCACTTGCTTCCTTGCTTTGATCTCACGCAAAATAATGTTGTGTTGGTAGTGGTTGGACGGTGGAAAGATGTCAGGTGAGTGGAAATATATTGGTGGATGAAATTATGTGATGGGATGTATGTGAGGTGAAGTGTATGACATGTGGGACCCAAAGAGTGTGGGTCATGCTTCTAGAAGATTAACATGATTAAATATAATGCAGGAAAATCTATGAGAATCGAAACTTAATGAAAATGATAATGGAAAATATTTTTGTGCCTCCACAATAATAAATATGGGTTGTTACACACCACAAATATTATTTATATGGGGCTTTTTGATTATTATAATAATGCTATGACTAATGCAAGAATTAATTATGCAAGAATGAGAAAATTGATAATGCGGATAAATACCGATTTACCTCCCGGTGAGGGTTTGGGATTTTTAGGTCCCCCAAGCTGGACCTCCAAATCTTTTAATCTTCTGAGTTTCCTTCCTCTGGAGATGGTGTCTCCAGTGGTTCTTCTTGAACTTCCTTCACTGTAGAGTCTCTCTCTGGTCTGGGTTTGAATGTGAAGTGTTCTTCTTGACCGTTTATGTTGAACTTGATTTCTCCCTTCCCGACATCAATGTGGGCATTGGCAGTGCTCAGAAATGGCCTTCCAAGGATGATGGACACTTTCGAGTCAGGACTCATGTCCAGTACTACGAAGTCTACTGGCACCAGGAAATCTCTGATCTTGACTGGAATGTTCTCGGCGATGCCCAACGGGTGTCGAACCGATTGATCCGCTAGTTGTAGGCACATTGGTGTTGGTTCTAAGGTCGCATGCTCAAGCTTTTTGTAGACTGATACTGGCATCACACTGACACTTGCTCCGAGATCACAAAGTGCATTGTTGAAGTGTTGGTTTCCGATCGAGCAATCTATAGTGGGACATCCGGGATCTTCCTTCTTCTTTGGTGGCTTATTGAGGATGGCCGCACTACATTCTTCCGTCAGCTTGATAACCTCAGTGGTGGGCAGTGGTCTCTTCTTGTTAAGAATATCTCTGATGTACTTTGCATATGTAGGTACCTGTATGGCATCGAGCAGAGGTATGTTGACATATAATTTCTGAATGACCTCTACAAACTTACCAAACTGCTCATCCGACTGCAGTCCTCTGTTTCTTGTGGGAAATGGCAAATAGTTGGTGTCATAACAATCTTTCCTCATTTCTCCAGTTCTTGGTGGTTGGAGCAGATCTTCTGCTTCAACTGGGCTTTCTTCTTCTATCACTGCTGGTTGCACTGGTGCTGATGTTCTTTGTTTCTCTTTTGGGAATGGTGGATCTCTGGTAGCTTTACCTCCTCTAGTAGTTATATTCTTTACCTGCTCAATGTTAGTAGCAACAGGCAGTGCAGCAGCTAACTTTATTAATTTAAGCTCTACCCTTTTATTAAGAGTGTTTTGCTCATCAAAGGCAGTTAGTAGAAAATCCATTTTATTGTGTATATCTTTTAGACATGATTCATTTGTATCTAGCCTTTGTTTAACTTCATCATTAATTTTGGTTTGTTGAGCAATTATCTCTTTTAATGAAAGTTGCTTGACAGTATTACCTGAATTCATACCTTTGCTATTGGGTTGACTCGAAGTTGATATTTGTATGCTGTCTCAATGGCCCTTTGATCTTCTTTGAACTTGGCCCTCTGGTCAATCCAATGGAGCAAATTTTCCATCTTAGTTGATAATGCATTTATTTCTTCTGGTATTTCTTCAGTTTGATGACAATGTTGAGCTTTATCTTGGAACCAACTTTGGTTTTCTGCTATCTTATCCAAAAGTATCTCTGCTTTTCCAGTTGTAAGCTCCAAGAATGATCCTTTAGCAGATGCATCTAGGCAATCACGAGCCTTCTGGGTTAATCCATGGTAGAAGGTCTGCATAAGTAACCATGTGCCCATTCCATGGTGAGGACAATCTGATATGTATCCTTGAAAACGCTCCCATGCTTCTGAAATGGCTTCTGTCTTCTGCTGTTGGAAACTGACAATATTTCCTCTTAAGGCAGTTGTTTTGCCTATAGGGAAAAACTTTGATAGAAAGGCATCTGACAAGTTCGTCCAGTTGTTGATGTTATCTTGATGAGTGTAGAACCACTTCCTCGCTTTTCCTTCTAATGAGAATGGAAAAAGGCGAAGCAGTATGACGTCTTTGTCAACTCCGTTGATGTGGATTGTGCTTCCAATCTCTAAGAAATTCTGCAAGTGTGCACTGGCATCTTCATGTGCCTTTCCACTGAATTGTGTAGCTTGTACCAAATTGATGAGGCTTGACTTGAGCTCAAACTCAGGTATTCCTTCTTCTACTGCAAATCTTGGACCAGTTGGAATGTTCTCAAGACTTGGAGCAGAGAATTCTTGCAAGGTCTTTTGTGCCATAGCTTCAGCAATTGGTAACTAGCTTCTTCTTCTCTTGATTGCTTTGGTTCTGATGATGAAGAGTTGAATGTACCCAAAGTTAATCCTGTTATACCCTGTATAAAAATATAAACATAGAAAAACAACAGGGTGAACCTGCCAAAGCAGCGGTGCCTTGTTATGATTTCTCACTTAGTAGCTGTTTTATGCAATTATTTCTCTATAGTATAGTCTAAAATTTTATATGAATAACCTTGATTGATTTTCTGGCCTTCCTCAATATTACTCCTTTGTTCCCCTTTTACGACTTATTCCTGAGACTCATATAATTCTTATAATTCTAACATGTCTCCGTAACTCCCCGGCAACGGCGCCAGAAATGCTTGTTGACACTAGCTAACACCACTTAGATACTAGGTTGTCATCCCTAGCATGGCGCCAGAGTGTCCAAAGGTATTTATAAATGTAAAGGCTCTCTAGAAAATAATCTATTCTATCCGCAAGCGCACAGATAAAACACCTCATTGTAGCATTTCACCAGGATAAGTATTCCAGGTATCGTTATTTATAATTTTGCTTAGGGATCTGAGGAAGATGGAATTAAATCAAAGGGGGCAAAATCTATCAAGGCATAGACTAGAGACAAACTTGCAAGAATATGATTACTAATGAGAAACTCGTCACACAATCACATACTTTAGCAGGGGGTAAACCATAAAGATAATGATAATAAAGTATAAGTTCATGGGGTAAAGAGCACAGCGATTAGAAAATAGACTACTCCTCATATATTTAGGTGATGTCTGATTAGCTAGAGAATGGATTCTAAGTTATCTACTAACTACTAAGTCATAATCTACTCTAGTTATCTACAAGATCATATACAGCATAAAAGACTCTTCATTCATGTATAAGGAACATTGATAAAGTAAATCAGAACATCGCATGACTTACTCCACAATACCGGTTCTGCCTGTCCTATCAACGGAGGGTGGACTATATAAGAATCAACGAAGCTGTCACTATCGCGAACTACCACACGACTCGGCCAATAGGATACATTTGCAGATAAATAACATCTAAGCACCACGCTCACATGTGATCTATCACCTAACTCCCTCGCGACAAGAGCTAAGCGCTTTGCAAACTTATACATAAACTCATTATCAATTAGAACTATATCAAATATAGAACTAGAGCAAACTAAGAACATAATAATTAGAGACATAATGCAATTAGAACAATAGAATTAGAGAAAGATATGAATAATACCAATCTTTATTACCGAAGATCCGAATCCAGAGCGTAGTGCTCTACTTCTCTAATTGCTATCTAATCAAACCTCTAAACTTGAAGGATTAGGGAGTAGCTAATTCTAATTCTCTGTGGGAGAGAAGCTCTAAACCCTAACTTTGATGGCTACCTCTGAATAATGATTTCTCCTCCTCTCCTCCAGGGGCCAGGGGGTCTGGTTTTATAGTCCCCTCAAGTGAACGTGAGCCATTGGATCAAACCGACATAGATTGTATGGTTTAGATGGATCCTTTAGGTCGGTGGAGGATTGTCCCGAAGCAGAGTCCTGATTGGACTCTCCACCTGGGCGGGCGCCCAAGGGGGGTGGGCGGCTGCCCAGCCCCCGAGCCCGAATCGCGTCCCGTTCGTTCCCGTGGCTTCTAGATCCTTCTAGATGGAGTAAAATTGCGCGGCACGTAATTATCTCGTTGTAAACATGACATGTGGGCCTTCTCTCCCTATTTTCTGATAAACCCCTGCAGAAATAGATAAACACCAAAACTCGTGGAATTCTGTCAGATAAAACCCTAATTCTAGATGTTTGTTTCATATTGATCCTTTTTCATGTTTATTTGATTATTAATTTTAGTACTTAAGGACCGTCAACAGACGGCATACGGTCGAATCCCTCAAAAGTAAAAGCAGTGCTCGATATGCGACCAGCCAAGAACGTCAAGGATATTCAAAAGCTCACCGGATGTATGGCTGCTCTCAGCTGTTTTATTTCTAGACTGGGAGAAAAAGGCCTCCCCTTCTTCAAGCTCCTAAATGCGTCAGAAAAATTCTCCTAGTCATCAACCAGCTCAACAAGGAATGGGACACAACCCATGAGAAGATGGACCTCTACTGCAAAGAAATCCGCAAATGGGAATCCAATTTCTATGGCATAGAATACATCCACGTGGTCCGGGACAGGAACCATGCAGCGGATGCGTTGTCAAAGTTAGGATCATCTCGGGCCCAGATCCCACAAGGCGTTTTCATTCAGGACATCCACGCGCCAAGCGTGGGCACAGACCTGGTCAAAAAGCAACCCAACGAGGCAATGCTCATAGACGACCCCGCTCCGGCAACCAGCAGCCGTGATTGGCGTGCCCCTTTCATTACGTACATATCGGACGGATCGGGTTTTCAAGATAAAACAGAGAATGAACGTCTCATCCGGCGATCCAAGAACTACATATTGGTGGATGGCAAGCTTATGAGAAAAAATGCAAGTTCTGAAGTACTGCTCAAATGCATACACCAAGATGATGGCATCAAGCTTTTAGATGGCATACACGCTGGATCCTGTGGCAACCACACCGCCTCCAGAACACTGGTCACGAAATTCAAACTATTCTGTCATCTTGGCCTTTCGCTTGCTGGGGTCTCGACATGATCGGGCCATTTAAGCCGGCCCCCGGCAACTTCAAGTTTGTCTTTGTACTAATCGACAAATTCTCGAAGTGGATCAAGTACATGCCACTAGTCAAAGCCACCTCCGAGAAGGCTGTGGAGTTCCTCAATCAAATCATACACAGATTCGGGATTCCCATCAGTATAATCACCGACCTGGGCACTCAGTTCACTGGCACTACATTATGGGACTTCTGCGATGACAGGGGCATAGTCATAAAGTACGTGTCAGTAGCTCACCCACGGGCCAACGGTCAAGTAGAACGCACGAACGGAATAATTATCGATGCCTTGGGAAGGACATAGGTATTACGCCCACACGGCTGCCGAACCTGGATAAAAACCTTGTCCATGTCTTACGTCACCATCGAGTTCATAGCTTGCGCACCGTCTACCGATAAACTACTACCGTGAGTATACCCCAAGGTAGACTGCCGACTAGCTTTCGTCGACAGACGCACTCGATGGTACTCCTAGGTAAAAGGCTCAAGTGAAAGCTCGGTTTGGTCTATTTGGAGATAGTGCTAATCTTGATGCAAGATAGATGCACGATCTGCATGGAACGTACCATTTGCTTAGAAATTGATTTGGACACACCCGATAGAACTCCTTGATGACGTGTGTCATATGGAATCTCACTTTGGTGTGCTTAGAGATAGTATTAGTTTCGGTGCAAGATTTGCGCCTAATGCACCAAAGTCTAAGAAACCATTTTGGAAGCACCTGTTGGTACTCCTAGGTGAAGAGGCTCAAGTGGAGGCTCGGTTCGGTCTGTTTAGAGATAGTGCTAGTCTTGATGGAAGATAGGTGCACGATTTGCATGAAACATACCATATGCTTGGAAATTAATTTGGATGCACCCGATGGAACTCCTTGATGACGTGTGTCATTTGGAATCTCGCTTCGGTCCATTTGGAGATATTGTTAGTTTCAGTGCAACATAGGTGCACAGTTTGCACCTAATGCACCATAGTCTAAGAAACCATTTTGGACGCACTTGTTGGTACTCCTAGGTGAATGGGCTCAAGTGGATGCTCGGTTCGGTGTGTTTGGAGATAGTGTTAATCTTGATGCAAGATAGATGCATGGTTTGCATGGAACATATGATATGCTTAGAAATCAATTAGGACGCACCTGATATAACTCCTTGATGATTTGTGTCATATGGAATCTTGCTTCGGTTGGTTTAGAGACAGTGTTAGTTTTGGTAGAAGATATGTACACGGTTTACGCCTAATGCAGCATAGGCTAAGAAACCATTTTAGATGCACCCGATGGTACTCGTAGTTGAAGAGGCTTAAGTGGTGGCTTGATTTGGTCTGTTCGGATATAGTGCTAATCTTGATGCAAGATAGTTGCACAGTTTGCATGCAACATACCATATGTTAAGAAATCAATTTGGACGCACCCAATGGAACTCCTAGATGACGTGTGTCATATGGAATCTCGCTTCGGTCTGTTTGGAGACAATGTTAGTTTCGATGCAATATAGGTGCATAGTTTGTGCCTAATGCACCATAGTCTAAGAAACCATTTTTGACACACCTGTTTGTACTCCTAGATGAAGAGGCTCAAGCGAAAGCTCGGTTCGTCTATTTGGAGATAGTGCTAATCTTGATGCAAGATAGGTGCACGGTTTGCATGGAACATACCATTTGCTTGGAAATCAAATTGGATGCACCCGATGGAACTCCATGATGACCTGTGTCATATGGAATCTCACTTTGGTCTGTTTAGAAATAGTGTTAGTTTTGGTGCAAGATATGTGCCTGGTTTGCGCCTAATGCACCATAGTCTAAGAAACCATTTTGGAAGCACCTGTTGGTACTTCGGTGAAGAGGCTCAAGTGGAAGCTCGGTTTGATATGTTTGGAGATAGTGCTAATCTTCATGCAAGATAGGTGCAAGTTTTGCAAGGAACATAGCATATGCTTAGAAATCGATTTGGATGCACCTAATGGAACTCCTAGGTGACGTGTGTCATGTGGAATCTTACTTTGGTCCGTTTGTAGACATTGTATGTTTTAGTGCAAGATAAGTGCACAGTTTGCGCCTAATGCACCATAGTCTAAGAAACCATTTTGGATGCACTATTTGGTACTCTTGGGTGAAGAGGCTCAAGTGGAAGCTTGATTCGGTCAGTTTGGAGATAGTGCTAATCCTTATACAAGGTAGGTGCATGGTTTGCATGGAACATACCATATGCATGGAAATCAATTTGGATGCACCCGATGGAACTCCTTGACGACGTGTGTCATATGGAATCTCGTTTCGGTCCATTTGGAGACATTGTTAGTTTCAGTGCAAGATAGGTGCACAATTTGCACCTAATGCACCATAGTCTAAGAAACCATTTTGGACCACTTGTTGGTACTTCTAGGTGAAGGGGCTCAAGTGGATGCTCGGTTCGGTCTATTTAGAGATAGTGCTAATCCTGATGCAAGATAGGTGCACGATTTGCATGGAACATACAATTTGCTTCGAAATCAATTTGGATGCACCCGATGGAACTCCTTGATGACGTGTGTCATATGGAATCTCACTTTGGTATGTTTGTAGACATTGTATGTTTTAGTGCAAGATAGGTGCACAGTTTGCGCCTAATGCAGCATAGTCTAAGAAACCATTTTGGATGCACTATTTGGTACTCTTGGGTGAAGAGGCTCAAGTGGAAGCTTGATTCAGTCAGTTTGGAGATAGTGCTAACCCTTATGCAAGGTAGGTGCATGGTTTGCATGGAACATACCATATGCTTGGAAATCAATTTGGATGCACCCGATGGAACTCCTTGACGACGTGTGTCATATGGAATCTCACTTCGGTCCATTTGGAGACATTGTTAGTTTCGGAGCAAGATAGGTGAATAGTTTGCACCTAATGCACCATAGTCTAAGAAACCATTTTGGACGCACTTGGTGGTACTCCTAGGTGAAGGGGCTCAAGTGGATGCTCGGTTCGGTTTGTTTGGAGATAGTGCTAGTTTTGATGCAAGATAGGTGCACGGTTTGCATGGAACATACTGTCGGTGTTTTCCCCCCGGGGGGTCACACCAACGAGTAAATTTGTATGCGCGCTCCCTTTCCCAGATGGTGATGCAAGAAGACACAAAGATTTATCCTGGTTCGAGCAAGAGAAGGCCCTACGTCCAGCGGGGGAGGAAAGTTTGCTTTATCTTGCACCTAAGTGCCTGTACAGGGGCGAATACAAGGGTGGTATGAAGTATGGGAGTTCTACTGCGTATGGGCGTAGTGTTCTGTCGTTCTCTATTCCCGGGTCTCCCCTTTTATAGCTCCAAGGAGAGACCTAGGGTACATGTATAGGTGTCAGAGTAGGGGTCGACAGAAGCATGGAGCGCTGACCTACTCGAGGCCTCCGTACCGGCGTGGCCTCGAGCCGTCCCGTCTTGGTAGCCTGGTGATGATTACTCGTGCCCCTGCAATCTGTTCTGCGTGCCATCTCGGGCCGGTTCAATGGTCGCATGCTTGTACGGTATGGCGGCAGATCCTGCGGGGTGGTTGCGGTGTTATCAGTCGACGCTCAGCTCGTCCCCAGGAAGGAACTATGTCTGGTCGAGGGTCGAACGCCGTGCAATGCCCTGATATCCGGAGCGCTGACCTTGGTTGTCTCGAGGGGGTTCCGATGAGACGTTCCATCCTTGTTTCCTGCGTCCTGACACGCCTTGGGTCGTTTGGTGGGGAAGGCTGCAAAAAGAACGATGGGACGGGTGCCTGTTTCCTATCACGCTTCCCGTGACCAGTGTGTTAGGTGGGAAAGTGGCAGGCGCATTAAATGCCCTGGCTCTCGTGCGCGCGTCAGGCGGCGGACAGTGTCCTTGCGCTCGACGCTTCCCGATTCGCTCGGGCCCGTTTCCGTATTCGACGATAGCTGGCGCTCGACCCTTGATCGTTTCGCTCGACGCCATTTCCGTCTTCGAGGCTGCGGTCGTCGATGGCTGCGCATATGTATGACCAGAGCGTCGAGTTGAGGGCCTCGACCTGCGTACGGATAATCTCGTTATGTGCATCGGTGAGGGTACCCCTTATTGATAACCTCGACAGTAGCCCCCGAGTCTCCATTCGAGCGCTAGCGCTCGAGTGGAGGCTATATTCTTGGGTCGAGTTTCCGTGGGGGCGCGCGAGCGACCCCGCGGGGGTAGCCCCTGAGCCCTTGAAGGAGTTTTTGACTCCTTCGAGGGTTATATTGCCTAGTTCGTAGAAATGCTATCGACACCAGTGGTGGTAGGTTCTGATTGGCTCGTTTTGCGCGGAGGTTTCGACGTACTCTCGATAGAGCGAGCGTCTTCCCCCCCAGATTGAGTTCCTAGCGGGTAGTCCAAGTGAGAACCTGTGCCCCTTTCGAGGGGGTCAACTGTAGCCCGGAGGCGTTCTCATAAAGCGGGGTCGACGTGGTCGGGGATACCAGTCTCATTCAATAGAGTCCGGCGGCTCGATGCCTCCCGTCAGGGGGATTCCTCTCGACTGTCTCGACCCTACCTTGGACATCGCCTGCGAGTCTTCGAGGCGGGCCTCGATCTTCGACCGCTCGCTGGGGATCCCTGACTCTGGTGCTCGAGATCGGCTATCGAACCCTTTCGGTGGGCCAGCCATCGACCTCTCGAGACTGTCGTGGGCACATCCCTTGGCTTACAAAGTAAGGAAGTGGCCGTGTCGGTTCGCCTTTTTGCCCGTTGGGCGCACCTTTTGAGGCGGGTGACGTTACGACATTGCGTTGGCGTGGAATTCGGAGCGCTCCACCTATGAGGAGGGAAAGGACCGTTAGACGGCGCATTTATGGGGGGAGTTACCTCATTTCTCGGATCTATCCGTTGGCGGATCGCTGCCTATAAATACGCCGCGGCACCGCCGCCGCTCTTTCTTCTTCCTTCCGCCTTCTTGCCTTCACCCTTTCGTTGCCTTAGCTCTCTTGCTGTCCTACGCACGCATGCACCCCCTCGAGCGGTAGCGAATCCACCGTCCTTCCAACCAAGATGCCTGTGACACTCGTCGCCACCGACGACTGGCGCCCGTCATCGATGACGGAGCGCCGGTTGCTAGATCTTGAGAGTGAGGGACTGTTGCGCTGCCGCACCTCGCTGTCGTCGCCAGATTGGATCGCGCCACCGGCGGGCCATAGGGAGCCCCAGCCGCCCGAGGGCTACGTGGTGTCGTTCGCCAAATTTCACCGCCACGGCCTGGGCGCTCCCCCGAGCCGCTTCATGCGGGCACTCTGCTTCCACTACAGGGTGGAGCTCCAGCATTTCTCCCCGAACGCCATCACCGTCGCGGCGGTCTTCGCCGCGGTGTGTGAGGGCTACCTGGGGATGATGCCCCACTGGGAGCTATGGCTCCACCTCTACAGGGGCGAGCTTTTCAATGCCCCCACCAGAACTACTGGCGTGAGGAAGCACGTGCGGGCCGGGTGCCTCAACCTGGTGCTGAAGACGAAGAAGACGGAGAGGCCGCGCGAGTACATCCCAGTGGGGTTGTCATCGAACCATGTCGGATGGGACTCGCAGTGGTTCTACCTAAGGAATGACGACGGTCTCTTCCCTGCTTACACTGGGCGTCTGATTACGGAGCGCCCGGACAACTAGACATACGGCGTCGTCCAAGAGCACCAGTTGCGGCTCGACCCCCTTCTCGACGCCATGAAGAAGCTGCGCCTGGAGGGCCTGTCCGCCGCTCTCGTCCTCTCGGCCGTCCATCGTCGAAGGGTCCTCCCTCTGATGTCTCGGCCGTTGAGGATGGACGAGATGGGGCCGGGCGTTTCATCCCGGGATCTCGAGGCATGCCGAATGTCCAACGAGGCTCTGGCGGACGATGAGACCGCTGCCCGAGTTAGGGCGGGCATCGTCGGTGACTTTAAGTCGAAGCATGTCAACGGCTTCCCCATGAGGCCCGACGAAGGCTCGATCGACCTGGTATGCTCTTTTCTCGCACACAGCTCTGATTCTGGATTTTTCTCGATCCTTTTTAATCCTACCTTTGTCCTGGCAGGGGCGTATTGATGTCCGGTCCTCGAGGCCCCCTGTGAAGGAGGACGAGGTCGATCGCGACAGACGGCGCCAGTCCGCCGAAAAGCTGAAGTCCGCCAAGGACTCCGCAAAGAAAGGGGAGAAAAAGAAGAACCTCGATTGCCAAGCATTAGATGCGCGTCGAGCCAAATCCAGGCAGAGGGGGGAGCCTGAGGAAGAATCCCCCAGCGAAGATGATGACGACAACGAGGACAGCGATGATTCTGAGGGGATGGCGTCTCGCCTTGACCGGATCCACAAGGGTCGACCTCGAGGGTCCAGGCGGATCCCACCGACCTCGCGTCGACACCCCTCCTGCGCCCGCGGCTGGTCAGGTCGCCCCGCGCCCTCCTCCCGTGCCCAAGACGGGTGGCCACGCTAGGCCCCAGGTGACGGGGCCATTAACCCGCGGTCGCGCCGCGGCCTCCGAGAAAGGCGAGACTGGCTGCAGGAGCGCCAGTCCCGGTGTCCGTCAATCGTAGTTTACTGGGCCAAGGCCGGCGCCTGTCTTCGAGGGGTCTAGGATCTCGACGCGGGGTGGCTCAAGGCCCACCGGTCGGGGTACCGGCAGGCGAGCTGTTCTTCCCGTAGGGTAAGCTTTTCGATGTTGTGACTTTTGTTTTCCCATTCCTCCGTGTTTCCTTGTATACCGGTCTTTTCATGCTCGTTCCCTTCCCTTTAGACTAAAGCGGACGCTCGAGCAGGCCCAGCCTTCAATGGCGAAGAGGCTCAAGGCGGGAGCAGTCTCTGATGAGCCAGGTTTGTAGCTTACTTCTGGTCTTTTGACGTTCTTGCGTTGGTCATTATAGTGACCGGCCTCTATTCTTTGTTTTGCAGGCTCCACCGACTCTCAACCTCCGGCAGACGTCGAGAGTGCTCCGCCTCGTCCCGAACCTAGCCCGATGCCGTCGACGCGTGACGAGGCGCCCCAAACTCAGGGGCAAGAAGGAGCCCTCGAGCCTCCTCAACCGGGGGTCGAGGCGGACCCCATCACCATCAGCGACACGTCTGGTGGTAACGAGGTGTCAGGGGATGCCCGCCCTATGGAGGAGGAAGCGTCGACTTCCCTCATCGTGGGACGGACTCCCTGGCCCACTGGCCTTCGCGCTCTCGAGGAGCAGAAGAAGAAAGAGGAGGAGGAGGAGGAGCGGGAGCACGAGGCAACGGGGCAGCCACAGGATCAGTAGCAGCAACAGCAGCAGTAGCAGCAAATGCTCGAGGGGCAGCAACAGCAGCATCAGGGGGGCCAAGAGGAAGGACCGCTCGAGCCCCCGCCTCAAGGTCTGGCCCAACCAGTACCACCAGCGCCGCAAGAGCCCGGCGAGCAGGAGGAAGATTTGCCGGTGTACGGCCCTCCAACCCCAGCGTGGCTCCTTCCGGGGGTGCCTGCCGCGATCCGGGCAGAGTCGGGGCGAGCGGACGGAGTGGTGGCACTTGCTTGCATGATGCGCACCCCCGCCGACCCCGAGTCCGAGATTAGGAGGACGATCTACGGCATGGACGGGATCACCCCAGGGTTCCTCCGGGAGCGCCGGGCATGGGAGAACCGCTTTCCCTCTGAGGAGGACGAGATCGGGACGTCGGGGAGTAAGGACGGTACCTGGAAGACGGTGGACGACGACGGGCGGTTCCTGTAACAGAACCGTCCAATTTATAAGAATTCAAGTGAATTAGTGACCACAAAAGCAGTCAAGCCAATGGACTTGAACCCATATAAACCCGGTAGTCCTACGAAATCTCAAAAGACCTCGATTCAACCAATAATACAACCAAGATCGTACTTGATCAAGCATCACCATCACAGATTACAACATTCATCACAGAACATAGTTTTACAACACATCAAAGTTTAAAGTGGTTATTACCAAAAATTTCAGTAGCGGAAACAAAGTAGTTTTGAAACAACTCCAACTCAGTTTATAATACATGCCAGTTCCATGGTCAAGTCCCAACAAAAGCACAACTGAAGATAAAGGAGGTGATCACGCCCATGATCTATTCATCATCCGCAGCCGGGTGATGACACTTAGCACAGTAGCCGTGGTAAATGACATCATCTGCAACAGGGTAAATAAAACCCTAAGTACGAGAATGTACTCAGCTAGACTTACCCGTCATAAACCAAAATAAATTGACACCAAGGAGTATGCAAGGCTGATCTTTGTGGACTGGTTTGACTCACCTTTTTGCATAAAAGCCTTTGTTGTAAGTAATTCATTTATCATATTTCAGCAGCAGGTTCATTACTTAGCAACTATCCACTAGATTAGCACCTGTTCTAAGCATACACTTGAGTTTTTAAGCATTACAATAATAACCATATCCGGATTATCACATAGCCATCATCGTTCTCATCATAACCATTAAGTTTATTTAGTGAATTCTACGTTGCCGCTGCCCAAGTGAAGTTCTCACTATCCGGGAGAGACGGCGATTCGAATCGATTCCTATCCAGCTGGAGGGGTATTCCTAACACTCACCCAAGCATACTTCATGACGGCAGCTCGGATCACCTTTAGCAAAACTCGGACCAATTCGCGGGTCCGTACGGCGCCGCACCCCCAGGGACCGCCAATCTGCCAGGGTCAGGACTCTAACCTGAAACCTCGGTCTTACGCCATTGACTCCCCGCACATCCTTGCTACCAACCGGGGTGCGCACTTGAACTGAACGTGGTATCCGGCTGGAGATGCACTCGTAGGCTTCGCGGTCGGAACGACTTATCCGGCCAACTAAGTGATAGGCATGCGTTCAACATGACACGGGGACGTACAGCGATTCGGTCCTTAAACGACACAGACGGGGATAGATTCACACCCAAGACCTCCATGCCTTGTTGCTGCACTATCGTCATCCCGCCCGGTCTCAAGTTCATTATTAGCACCTGGTTATTTCCACGATAGCAATTATAGCCAACCGTGATCATCATCCACCTAACTCTCGTAGGTGACAGGAAATCACCCGGCTTCTACCGAGCTAAGCATGGCTAAGCATTTCTTCGGTCCTGGACCTACTTTGGTAATGTTTAAGGTGGACAAGGTAGTCATTATGCAGCAAGGGTGTCATATCAACGCCTACCACTTAATGCAACAATATATAACCGTAGTCATTTGATAGCTGAACATGATAATAAAATAGTAGGAGGCTTATAATGCTCCGGGGCTTGCCTTCAACGTAGGTAGAGGGACGATGGTCAGGACACTCCGGCAAGACCTCCTCTGCCTCAGCTCCTTGAGGTAGCTCCTCTGCTGTCCTTCCGGCTCCGGCAGCTCGTACTCCAGCACCGTCACACCCTTGGGTACACCTATGTATGCATGACAAGGAGATGAATATAAAGAATGCACATATGATGTATGATGCCAAGATGAGGAGCCAAAGGGACATAAAACAAGGTATAACATGAGCATAAACTTCTAAGATTAAGTGAATCATGGATTAACAAGTAAGTGCATACTTCTACTCTGGTAGAGAGACTAAATAGACAAGTTAAACAATTCTAGCTACTCCTACTCAGCCACTGGTTTAGTAAACAAACCAACCAGTCACAAGTTTCAGCCATAACTCAAGCATCTGACAATCAAACTAAGCAAGTAAGCACTTTCTGGAAATATGCTAAATCCTACAAAGTTCGCTGGCTGCTCTGGAAAATCCAGAGAGCAAGCACTTTGCAGCAGCTACTTGCAACATGCATAACTTTCAAACTACTCAACCAAATGTTATAAAATTTGGACACGAAGTAGATCCGTAAGTGAGCTACAAGTTTGTTGTAGACAAGTTTCCTAGAAAACATCATCTTCAAATAGTTCTTAATCATTTGCCATCAGCTGTACAGAAATGCTCTAGGAAAGGCAAAAATAGCCAAAAATAATATTTTGCACATATTGATAATGTATCACAGGGACAATCCAATTGTACCAATAGATAGAACATGACTAAGAAACACTAGAAAACATCATGGCAAGGTCTAAACTCATTTCTATCATCACCTTTTTCATTTATTTAATTATTAAGGTGATTTAATGAACATGCATCCCAAATGTTCCAAAAATCCTAAGAAAATTACAGCAAGCTACTTATGCTAACATAGGATCACTGTAAAATTTTCAGAACATTTGCAAATCCATATTGTGAGATACAACAATAACAAGCTAGCAAAGGCATGCAAGGCATAAATGTGAAACCCTATCAAAAAGTGTCAAACAACAGATTTCAGATTTTTCCTTGCTTTGTCTACACATAAGTACAACACTCAGCAAGTTTCATCACAAAAGGAGCTATAACTTATTTATTAAAAATATCACAAGAAACTCCTATTTAAGCAAGAATTATTTTTAACTCCTCAACCAGGCTTCCAAAAATCATGATAAATTTATCAGAGCCTAAACATAACATAAGTAACAACACCCTAAATTTGCATGGCCAGCAGATTAATATATTTCAAGATATAATTACCTCCCAAAAATCCAAGATTAATTTATATCTATTTATTTCTACAAAAACATGGCATGTTTCATATTTTTATTAAAAGCGAGACTCATGCTGGAACCTAGAAAAATTAGAATCACTTCATTTGGATCTCTAAAACTCGAGATATGAATTTTACAAAAATAGCACAGGATCTGCAAACAGTGAAACAGAGGGAGTGAAACCGAGAGGCTGACACCCGGGACCCGCGCGTCAGTGAAACAGTGACAGGGGAGAAGCTCGCCACCGGCAAATCTCAACGACGACAAGGTCTCCGTCAGATCCAAGGGCATCTACGTGTTCCTCTCATCAAGGCGACTCTGTTGACCTACATTACCCGCGCTCTACTGGACCCTAAGGTGCTCGCCGTCGGGAATGGCGGAGCGGCGGCGCTGCGCGGCGTTACGCCGGCGGATCTAGGTAAAGGCGACGCGGTAGAGGTTCACGCTGAGCATCAGTGAACCAAGGGGAAGCGATAGGAACAAGAATGGAGGAAAATGGTGGAGCAGAGAGGCTTGGCCACGTCGCCGGAGAGCTCGGGCGGAACTCCGGCGAGGAAGAACTGCTCGGAGCTCGGCAATGCCGCCTTACCCGTGCACGACAGTGGCCAAGGAGGTGACGCCGAGGTAGAGGAAGCTCTAGCGAGGCTTTTGGTGGGCTGGCTTGGCCGGAGACGGCGAGAAGAGCTCGGGCGACGCTGCCGTCCCACGGCGAAGCTCGCCGAGGCGAAGTGGAGAAGGGAGAGAGCGCTAGGGAGGCGAAATGAGGACGGCCGAGGCTCGGGGTGGCGTCGTGGCGTCCAAGTGAAGGCGCCGGGGCTGACAGGCAGGGTCGCCGTCGACGTACGGCCGCCACGGGTCGTCCACGCGTCGGCCGGCCGGCGACTGATGAAACTGAATCGCACGATTCAGTCGTCGTCGACCGTGTCTGAAACCAAAAGTTCACCGACGTTTTACTCTCAGCTCACTCGATGGTTTTGGCTGGGATTTGATCCTCTGGATAGAGCTACACGAGTTCTACAACTTTGATTACACGAGCTCAGTCTAAATCGGTCTGTATTTCAAACTACAAGGCTCCCAATCACCCTATGTCGAAACTGTGTGATTCCAGACTTAGCCAAATTTGCCTAAGTGTGAAATCAGCCTTAATTTTTGGCTCGTGAGTGAATTTTGGAAGTGTTCCATGCTTTTTCATAAAAAGTCATCAACACCACTTTTGTAGCTTATGAAATTCTCTACAACTTTGTTTCAGGTGTCACAGACATGCAAGGTCTATAGCATTACTTTCATAAAACATCTTTGATAGGAGGTCTAGGGGGTCAAATAAGGAATCCTAGGGTTAATCATGAATTAGGGGCATTTTTGGCCAAAACTTTCAACATGAACTCTGTTCCAAATGATATTCTAAACATGATTGAGGTATTTTGGAAGGCAATGTACAATTGTTTGCATTGGCTACCCCTTATAGTCACTCAATTCAAGTCACACAAGCAATTTAATCATGTAGTGCATATAGCAAATGGCATGTGATCATGGTATGATGCTCATGAGTGATCATGATGATACTTATGTTGATGCAATGCTCATGGTTAACATGCAAGCTAACACTAGGAGTGTTACAGCCCTTCCCCCTTACAAAAATCTTGTCCCGAGATTTGAAAGACGTACCATTTTTCGTAGAATGAGGGATAAGTTACTTGTAAATAGTCTTCCCTTTCCCAAGTGGCATCTCTCTCATTTTGACGGTTCCACAATACTCTAAAAAGTTTGATCACCCTCCCACGAGTCACTCGTTCTTTGACATCAAGAACTTGTATGGGCTTTTCTTCAGAGGATAGGTCGGACTGTAACTTGATATCTCTTGTTTCAACTCTCTCTTCGGGCACACGAAGACACTTCTTGAGTTGAGACACGTGGAATACAGGGAAAATAGCTCTCATTTTAGGAGGTAGTTGCACTTTGTAAGCTACCTTGCCACTCTTCTCAATGATTTGGTAGGGACCCACATACCTAGGGGCAAGCTTTCTTTTAACGCCGAAGCGATTTACTCCTTTCATGGGTGATACTTTTATGTACACAAAGTCACCTATTTCGAACTTGATTGGCTTTCTTCTCCGGTCAGCATAGCTTTTCTGTCTAGCCTGGGCAGCTCTCATGTGTTGCTGGATAATGAGAACTTGTTTCTCGGCTTCCTTGACGAAGTCAATTCCGTAGTACCTCCTTTCGCCTGGTTCGACCCAGTTTAGAGGAGTTCTACATTTGCGGCCATACAAAGCTTCGAAAGGAGCCATTTGGATACTCTCTTGATAACTATTATTGTACGAGAATTTAGCTAAGGGTAGCCATTTCTCCCATGCACCCTTGGAAGATATAACACATGCCCTCAACATATCCTCTAAAATTTGATTCACACGCTCAGTCTGACCGAAGGTTTGAGGATGATAGGCTGAACTGCGAACCAATTTTGTACCAAGGAGTGAATGCAGATGCTCCCAAAAGTGAGCAGTGAACTGAGGACCTCTATCAGAAATAATAGTGCGAGGCACTCCGTGCAATTTATCTATCTGAGAGAAGTACAACTCAGCATAGTCGGATGGTCGGTACATAGAGTGTACAGGAATAAAATGAGCTGACTTGGTCAAACGGTCAACAACCACCCATATAGAATTGTGTCCTTTTTGAGTAAGGGGAAGTCCAACAATGAAATCCATGCTGATTTCTTCCCACTTCCAACCCGGAATTGACAATGGTTGTAATAAACCAGCAGGTTTGAGGTGAACTGCCTGTCGAGGGTATCAACAAGGGGTACCCTCACCAATGCGTATAACCAGGCCATCCGTACGCACGCGCGGCCATCGACGGTCGCAGCCTCGAAGACGGAAATACCGTCGAGCGAATCGGTCAGGGCTCGAGCGACCACTGCCGTCGAATACGGAAGCGGGCTCGAGCGAACCGAGAGGCATCGAGCGCAAGGACACTGTCCGCCGCCTGACGCGCGCACGAGAGCCAGGGCATTTAATGCACCTGACGCTTCCCCACCTAACACACGGGTCACGGGAGGCTTCTGTCCCATCGTTCTTTTTGCAGCCTTCCCACCGAACGATCAAGGGCGTGTCAGGACGCAGGAAAGAAGGATGGAACGTCTAATCGGGACCCCCTCGAGACCTCCAAGGCCAGCGCTCCAGATATCAGCACATTACACGGTGTCCGACCCTCGACCAAACAGGGTCCCTTCCTAGGGGCAAGTTGGGCGTCGACTGACAACACCACAGCTACCCCGCCGGATCCGCCGCCATACCGTACAAGCATGCGACCTCAGAACCAGCGCGAGGCGGCGGGCAGAGCCGAACGCAGGAGCACGCGTAATCATCACCGGGCTATCAAGATGGGACGGCTCGAGGCCATGCCGTACGGAAGCCTCGAGTAGGTCAGCGCTCCATGTGGCTATCGACCCCTACTCTAACATCTACGCATGTACCCTGGGTCTCTCCTTGGAGCTATAAAAGGAGAGACTCAGGAATAGAACGATCATCAGGACACAAGACCACACTCATACGTAGTAGAGTTCCACACTTCATACCACACTTGTATTTGCCCCTGTATAAGCACTTTGGTGCAAGATAATACAAACTTTCCCCCCCGCTGGACGTAGGGCCTTCTCTGGCCCGAACCAGGATAAATCTCTGTGTCTTCTTGCATCACCATCCGAGAAAGGGAGCACGCATACAAATTTACTCGTTGGTGTGACCCCCCCGGGGGGAAAACACCGACAGTTGGCGCGCCAGGTAGGGGTCCTGCGTGTTTTTCATCGATTTCCCACTGCTTTCCGGATGACTACTCTTGCCTCGCCGTTTCCGCGCTCCACGGTGATTTGGTTTGGGAGCCTCGAGTTCATGTCTACGGGCTCCGGCTACGACATGATCTTGTTCTCAGTCAAAGGACCAGGAGGAGCCCGCGTTACGCCAGCACGGTTGAAGGCCCCGAGACGCCCTCACCACCACGCCTCCCCGCCTAAGAAGAGGCGCGGACAGCACCACCGCGGCCCCTCTGCTTCAGCACGACCAACAACTCGTGCGAGGCAGGGCGTAGGCCACAAGTCGGCGGCACCGTGGGACGGAGCAACAAGCGCGACGACTCAGCACCGCGCGATGACGGGAGGTGACACGTCTCGCGCGCTCTCCCCCACCGCTGCTAGGCTACTTCCACACGGGTTGTTCACTCCAAGAGCGGCACTGCCGTTCGGATTGGACAACGCCGTGGCGTCGCTCGCCAGGACGATATGCCCAAACGCCCACACGTACGTAGAAAGACCAATGGTCCTCCCACGTAGCTCTGAAGCACGGCGGTCGGCGTCCGAGCTGCCGGACCTTTCCCGAGTACAAGGCCTCCGTCGTCTAGGCCCCGGACGATACTCGATCACCTCCCTCAGGCAGCGATTGCTGGAGGAAGGACGTGGGTGTTTCTACGCCGCCGAACCGGACTCCGACTCCGAGACAGACAACTATGACCCTACGAGGGAATGCTATCACATCGACGGGGCGATAGAAACTACTGACGAGACCCGGGATGCTGCTGCGGGAGGTCGAGCCCCCGCGGCGCGAGAAGACCCCAGGACGCCTGGGAACGACGGACAGGTCGACCCCCCTCCTCAGGAAGACAGAACCGCGCAGCTCGCGCAGCTGCGGGAGCTCAAGATGAAGCTCGACGAACACCGCGAGCGCCTCGTCCTGCTCGAGCAAATCCTCGAGCAAGACCTGCCCTACCCGCCGGGCGGAAGTGTCCGCAGACGCGCTCGAGAGGTACATCGACAGATGTGGCAGAACCTCCTAAGTGTTTGGGCCCACCGACACCTGCCATTGTCCTAAGGACCTCTGACGGTGATGCCGGGAGTCCTCCCACTTTAGAAGTCCGATGAGCCTTACTGTGTGCTCATTCCACTGCTACCTGTGGCGTACCAAGCTGACTCGTCCGGACCACTGATAATGGTCAAACAACGAGAACTGTTTCTTCTCGCCCTTACAGGATAGCAAGTGGCCACCTTAACACCAGGATCATTCATTGCGAAGATAAAGCAGTAACTCAACGACACAAGACCAAAATAGTATTTCAGAGTGAAACAGCGGAAGTATTACATAACTTAATTTACAAAAGGAGTTCTTCCAAATAGTAGAGTGTTATTACAAGCCTGGTCCAGCGGAGCAACTGAAACTTTAATATAGCCAGAACAAATTTACAGACCCTGCCCATGGGTCACGCTCACTCTTCTTCGTCGTCAACCTCGACGACGGTCACACAACAGGGTCCGAAACAAGTCGGCTCCTGAGCTTCACCTGCAACAGGGGTATTGAACCCTGAGTACGGGAGTACTCAACAAGACTTATCCGACGGGAAAAGAGGAGAATTTAGGGATGCAGGCTTAGGGTAGACAAGGAGTGGCTGAGCAAGGAGCCAGAGGGTTTTGCGGAAAAGCTTACTAGTAGTGCATCCTTATTTTCAAGTTTTACCCTGAATTCCTCCCTCGCAGAGGCAGAAGAATTCGAGGATAGTCTAACTAGTTGTTCCCCACAGACGAATCCGTGAGTTCCTAACCCTATCACTAAGTATTATTTATCGATGGTCATAGCTTCATGTCGCTATGAGTCCGGGAATTGGGATCCGAACCTCATGAGACATTTTCCCTTTTCTCATTTTATCATTTAGTTGCATATTTAACTACGATGAGGGTCGAAGGAATTGAGTCTCCCAATCGGGGAGCAACGACGATTCGAATCGCTTAGCAATCCAGCTGGAGTTCCTAACCACCCGACATATGTAGAACCAAATCTTGCATATATCAACCCAAATCAAGCTCTCCCCAAATTTGACCAGGTTCGCGGCACCCGAGAGCACAGTACTCCACCATCCTACAGCCGATCTAGATGTTTTCCGGTCATCTCAGATCCGTAAGGTGGGTACACACTACTCTCGCCATCTTTCCACTCCCAGTGCGCGAGTAGCTGTTCGCGTCGAGGGATCACGAGACTGGGCTTACCGTAGGCAAGTGGCTAGTACTATAAATTCTCAACCCAGCAGGCCATCAACGGACCGGTCCTTAACCGACACAGTTGGAGACACTACTTTAAGACTCCATTCTTAAAGCAAGTCCACCGACCGGTCTCAAATTGAAATATCATTGGCCATAAGTGTATCCCACAACAACCCTTCAAACTTTCTTGTTTGAAAACCTATCTAGTAGCAGGGCTAAGCATTGCTACGCAGTTTTAAAATAAAACCGGTGTCAAGGACAGGATATAGATATCAAGGTAGTAAATGCAGCAAGTAGGTTAACCCAATTCTCAACTACTTAATGCAGCATTTTCAATTCATAAGTGATAAAAGATTTAAAACATCCAAGGAGGGGTTAATGCATCCGGGGCTTGCCTTGGTTGCAGGGCAGAGAGGGACCCTCGGAGACTTCCCAAGTCTCGGATCCGACTTCCTCGAACGGAGCACCGACCTCGGGGTTCGGTTCAACAGGCGCTCCTTCGGTCACGGACACTATACGCAAAATGATGAATGCTCATGATATGCGTATGACAAATGTGCAGAAAGGACCGAATCAAGTACAATTTGTCTTCCCAATGCAATACAGAAAATCAATAAATAAAGTTGTTTAGTAACCTATTGTTTTTACCCAAGAGGTTACATCTGTAAACTAAGACTTTACTTAATTCATAATTATCTTAAATTAAGTAATTATTAAACCTATTTACCCTGATTAATTCTTAATTAATTACTAATGACAGTAATTAAGCATTAAGGCTAAACAATAATTAAATGCCAGGGTCATTAGGGTTAATGACCTCAGGTCATCACACAATCCCAAAATCACTCAACCCTAATCATGAGGATTTAGTTAATCACTATTTACTTATTTTGGAATGATTAATTAAATACTAAATAAGGGTTTATTAACATTTTAACTAAACCTTATCCAAATGCCACCAAATTTTGTGTGGAGCCAGGGAATAATATTCAGAGGCTCCCCACAATTTTTGGTGATTTTTGGACATACAAATAAATTATTAAAAATCCTAGAAGTTTTATTTGCTAATTAAAAGGGCAAATTTTTACAGACATGTAAACTACCAGAAAACAGAACTTAATATTTTTCTTGGGTTCTACTTACTTCAGAGAGCCTACACAAAAATTTCCACGATTTTTGAATTAGCACACAATTAATCACATAATTTCAAACATCAAGCAATTTTAAACAAAAAGGAAAAAGAAAAGCCACACTGTTGCGCAGGCGGCCCACGGGGGCATGGCCCAAGTCGGCCTGGGAGCGATCTCCCGCGCGGACTGCGCGCGCTGCGGCCCACAACCGCGCTGTGCAGGCGGCCCACTGGCTCGGCCCATGCGGGCGTCGCGCGCGCGCTCTCCTCTCCGCATGGTCACTGACGAGCGGGTCCCGCTCGTCAGTTTCGCCTCCCTCACTCACGGCGGTGCTGCCGCCGCTCCGGCGACCGCTAACGGGTTCCACGGCTCCCGCGCGCGCGCACCAGCACCGCGCCAACCCTGCGACTCCAAAGCTACCACCCACGGACGCTCTCCCGCTCTCTCTCCACCTCAACCGCGCAAATGGCGGACGGCCGCGTCGGTCCCCGAGGACCGGGCACGACGATTCGGTAGAGCGTGAACCAGTAGGTCCGGGAGGTCCGGGAAGGAGTGGGGATCATGGTGCTCACATCACCACGGCGGGAGAAGCAGTAGAGAGGCTTGGCGACGGTGGCCGTGCGGTCGGGCTGATGCTCCGGCTCCGGCGAGGTTGCTCCGGCGATCCTGTTGGCGCCCAGTGAGAAATAGCGAGCGCATGAGTATCGGGGAAACAAGAAGAACTCAAAACGACCGCCTTCAAGGCGTGGTACCGACTGGAGCAGCGTGCTCACGTGAAGGTTTCCACGGCGGCGACGCCGGCCGGACTTAGAGAAGAAGGAGGAGCTCTGGCGCTTAAGGGGGTTAGAGCGTGAGCTCGGGGGTGCTCTGGGTCCGCAAGGAGGTGGCGAAGACGCTGGGTTGCTCAATTTGGCTCGGGAAGGAGTGGTTATGGCGAATTGAAGAGGGGAGCTCGTCGGGGTTCTCTGGCTTAAGATGGAGGAAACGCGCGGCGGCGTCCACGCTGGTGCTCAAAGGGGAGAAGGGAACGAGCCTGGGGCGTCCACGTCGCCTGGCGACGCAGGCAAGCAGGCAGCTGCGTGCCCGCACGGGCGCTCGCGGTGCTGCGCGCACAGCGGCCGCGCTGGACAGGGAGCCGGTGATCCCTATCGGGTCACTGTAGCAACCCTTATCCCCTCTTTTCTGGATTTTGTGAAATTCAGCCGAAATTTGAACTGGAGTCAAATTTGTGTCAAAACAAAAGTTGTTCCAAATTTTATAAGCTACAAAACATGTTTTGGTGACCAGAGCTGATTTTGAGTGTAACAGGGTGAATTTGGCCAAACAGTTTGAAAATCAAACTCAAATCAAAGAAATTCCAAATTTTTGAATTGGGGCAAAACAGAATTTCCAAAATTACTTTTGATTTTGTATAACCACTTGAAAAACTCCCAACATGAAAGTTGCTCAACTTTTTATGCTCTACAACTTTCATGTTGACCACTTTTCAAAATTCCAAATGGATTTTGAATTGGGAATTCAAGTTGGAAAAGGGGACACTTTCTAGAAATCTGTATTTTCAAAATTACTTTGAATTTTGTATTGAAACTTCAAAAACTCAAAACACCAAAGTTGTACATCTTGCCAGGATCTACAACTTTGCTTTTGAACTCAACCCCAAATTTTGCTTAGTTTTTGAATTACACAAAAGGGGGCAGTTCTAGGGTTCAAACTCAGGGTTTTCCCCCCTTAGCTCTTCGGAAATCTTTCACCCTAGGGTTTTAGCATCCAACACAAGCATCCAAACCCAATGTAAGCACACTTTAATTCCCTAAGCACAAGCACTCAAAGTAAACTTATTTTAAATTGATGCATACTAATGTGCTTTAACAATTATGATTTGCAATGCTCATGATGACATGATCCGTTTTTAGTAACCGTAACATCAGGGATGTTACAGCCCTTCCCCCTTAAAGAAATCTCGTCCCCGAGATTTAAAACCTTAGGGTACGTAATGGAAAAGGAAATTTGTCAAAACTCTTTCATCTTCAACCTTTCCATAAGGCAAGGAATTGGGGAAAATACTTCATTATTGCATATATGTACATTAAGTACATGGCTTTGGTAACTCTTTTTCTTCACTGGAGTACATTCTCTGATTATCATATGCTATCCTGAAGGGAAGCATGGAATTCAGGAAAATTCTCTAACAAGTAATCTTCAGATTCCCAGGTAGCTTCTTCTTCAGAATGCTGGCTCCATTGTACTTTATACCATTTAGTGGTTGTCCTTCGAGTAACTCTAGCTTTTTGATCCAGTACTCGGATAGGATATTCCGAATAAGTTAGATCTGGTTCAAGCTTTACATCCTCAATATCTTGAACTCGATCTGGTACCCGAAGACACTTTTTCAGTTGAGACACATGGAACACATTATGTACCCCAGATAATCGTTCGGGCAGTTTAAGGCGGTAAGCGACTTGCCCACATCGGTCAATAATTGGAAATGGACCAATGTAACGAGGCGCTAACTTGCCTTTAACACCAAAACGATTTACTCCTTTCATTGGGGATACTTTCAAATACACATGATCACCTTTGGTGAACTTTAATGGTCGACGTCTTTTATCAGCGTAACTTTTCTGTCGGGACTGAGCAACTTTCAAATTATTTTGAATTTGTTTCACTTTGTTCTCAGTCTCTTTCACTAAGTCAACTCCGAAGAACCATCTTTCTCCAGGTTCTGACCAGTGTAATGGAGTTCGACATCGGCGACCATACAGTGCCTCAAAGGGAGCCATTTTGATACTCTCTTGATAGCTATTATTGTAGGAAAATTCTGCTAGAGGCAAGCAGTCATCCCATTTATCTGGAAAATTCAGGGCACAAGATCTCAATAGATCTTCTAGGGTTTGATTCACCCTTTCAGTTTGCCCACCGGTTTGAGGGTGGTAGGCTGTGCTGTATAAAAGCTTAGTGCCCAAGGACTCATGTAAACATTTCCAGAATTGGGAGACAAATTGGGTGCCCCTATCTGACACTATTGTCTTTGGCACTCCATGCAGACTTAGAATACGGTCAAAATAAATCTTAGCATAGGTGGAGGCAGGATATAATAACTTTACCGGCAGAAAATGTGCTGTTTTGGTGAGACGATCTACTATGACCCAAATGGAATCAAAGCCCTTGGCCGTTTTGGGCAATCCTACTATGAAATCCATACTTATGTCATCCCATTTCCATGCGGGGATAGGCAAAGGTTGCAATTCTCCAGCGGATTTGAGATGAATGGCTTTGACTTTTCGACAGGTGTCACACTGGGCCACATAGCGAGCTATTTCTATCTTCATTTTTGTCCACCAAAACCTTTGCTTCAGGTCCTGATACATCTTATTGCTTCCCGGATGAATAGAATACCTCGTGGTATGAGCTTCATCCAGGATTTGCTGACGTAACTCAGGTACCTTGGGAACCACTAACCGGTTCTTGAACCAGATTACTCCCGCCTCATCCACCTTAAAGTCTGTGAGTGCTCTATTAGAAATCTTCTCTTTAAGATGTCTCATGCCTTTGTTTTCTTTTTGTGCCTTTATGATTTGAGCCTCGAGATTGAAATCAATCTTTAAATTGGAAAGGCTTCCTTGGGAAATCATTTCTATTCCCAAGTTCTCTAGCTCTTGGCACAAAGTTATATCCCTAGGCTTCACTGTTAAGCAATTACAGTGAGCCTTACGACTGAGGGCATCCGCTACTACATTTGCCTTGCCAGGGTGATAATGCACCTCAAGGTCGTAATCTTTAATTAGTTCTAGCCACCTTCGCTGGCGCATATTAAGCTCAGCTTGAGTAAAGATATACTTCAAGCTTTTGTGATCTGTATATAGATGACATGTGTTTCCCAACAAATAATGACGCCAGATTTTTAATGCATGTACCACGGCGGCTAGTTCGAGATCATGGGTCGGGTAATTCTCTTCATGAGGTTTGAGTTGCCTGGAAGCATATGCAATTACGCGACCCTCCTGCATCAGCACACAGCCTAACCCGATTCCTGATGCGTCACAATATACATCAAAGGGTTTTTCAATATCTGGCTGGGCTAAGACAGGTGCAGTTGTCAACAACCTTTTCAGAGTCTGAAAAGCTTGCTCACATTGGGGTGACCAAACAAATTTTGTTTGACTTTTGAGCAAGGTTGTGATTGGTTTGGCGACTCTGGAAAAGTCTGGGATAAAACGACGGTAATATCCCGCCATGCCCAGAAAACTACGGACCTCATGTACCGTAGTCGGGGGTTTCCACTTCAACACATCTTCTACCTTGCCTGGGTCTACAGCGACTCCTTCCGCTGATAATACATGACCCAGGAAATGAACCTTGTCCAGCCAGAACTCACATTTGCTGAACTTGGCATAAAGCTGGTGCTCCCTGAGACGGGTCAGCACGATTCTCAAGTGTTCAGCATGTTCCTTCTTAGTTTTGGAGTAAATCAAGATGTCATCGATAAAGACGACCACAAATTTGTCTAGTTCTGGCATGAAGACAGAGTTCATCAAGTACATAAAATGGGCCGGTGCGTTAGTCAACCCAAAAGACATTACCAAGTATTCATACAACCCGTAACGGGTTGTGAAAGCAGTCTTGGGCACATCTTCCGGCCTAATTTTAATTTGATGGTACCCTGATCTCAAATCAATTTTTGAGAACACTTTGGCCCCAGCTAACTGATCAAACAGTAAGTCAATGCGGGGCAATGGGTACTTGTTCTTAATCGTCACCTCATTTAGAGGACGATAGTCGACGCACAGCCTTAATGTCTGATCTTTCTTCTTCACAAACAAGGCTGGGCAACCCCATGGAGAAGAACTGGGCTGAATAAAACCCTTCTGCAACAATTCTTGTAATTGGGTTTTTAATTCGGCCAGCTCTTTCGGTGCCATTCTGTAAGCCCTTCGAGATATTGGGGCCGTTCCCGGTTTCAATTCTATACTGAATTGTACATCCCGGTCCGGAGGCAGACCTGGTAAGTCTTCAGGAAATACATCCGGGAAATCTCGAACTACCGGGATATCTTTAACTTCAGACACATTAGCGGCATGAACTTGCCCAACTGTCCGTTTGGGAGTAACTAATTGGATTAGCAAGTAAGAATTCTCATTGGGCAATGGGATTTTAATGGTTCGGTGCAAAGTGTCTAGCACAACCCCTCGTTGCGCCATCCAGTTCATGCCTAAGATAACATCAATTTCTTGGTCCTTAAGAACAATCATACTAGTAGGAAAATTGTGCCCACCAAATTCGATGGGTACTTGGTGAACCATTTCTTTAGACATCAGCCGTCCTCCTGGCGACTGTATATAAAAATGATCTTGTGTTTCCCCAATGGGTATGCCATGCTTTAACACAAAGGTGCGATTAATAAATGTATGGGATGCACCAGAATCGAAGAGCATTAAAGCAGGATGCTTTGCAACAGGAAACGTACCCATCATCACTGGTTCACCCTCTGGAATCGTCTCCACTTCAGTATGGAAGACTTGCCCTGTCTTCTTTACCGGTCTACCTTTCTGTACCTGTTGCCCTTTTTGAGCCCCAGTCCTGAACTGACTCGGCTGGGGTTGGCCCATAGGTGGCCTTGGAAAGGTAGGGTTGGTTTGACGAGGAAAAGGGCACTCTTTAGAGAAATGCCCAGGTTTACCACAATTGAAGCAAGGGTAATTGTGGCTGGGCGGAGCAGTAGGGCGAACACCCGGGGCGTTCGGCTGGCGTGGTGCAAAAGCGATGGCAGTAGGTCGAGAATATACCTGCTGCCCGGGTCTGTACTGTGGAGGGGAGAAAGGACCACGATAAGGTATCGGCGTTTGGAAACGTCCGTGGCCTTGTGGATGATAAATGACCCTCTGGCGCTTTTGACCGCGACCAGAGAAAGAAGAGGAAGCAGCCTTCTTCTTGGCTTCCTTATGTTTCCTATTCTTTTCCTCTGAGGCGATCGCAATATTTACCGCCTCATAGAAAGTAGCATTTTGGCATGTGGTCATCATGGTCTGAAGTTTAGTATTTAGACCACGCATGAAACAGGCTTTCCTCTTTCTGTCAGTGTTCACATGATCCGTGGCATATTGAGAAAGATGATTAAACCTTGCCACGTATTCCATAACACTTTTGTCGCCTTGCTGCAAGGCGAGAAACTCTTCGGCCTTCATGGCCATGAGCCCTTCGGGGATATAGTGGGCGCGAAATGCGTCCCTAAACTCGGTCCAGGTAACTTGGTGTCCGGGGGCTTGAATAGCTAAGAAGTTCTCCCACCAAGCACCTGCAGCTCCCCGAAGCTGCTGAGCTGCAAATAAGGGTTTCTGAGTTTCTGAACACTGAATTAAACTGAACTTATGCTCCATAGTTCGGAGCCAGTCATCCGCTTCTAAAGGTTCATCGGCCTTAGTGAACACCGGGGGCCTGGTCTCGGTGAAATCCACATACCGAGCCTCTCCATCCCCGTTGCGCGGTGCCCTGGAGTGTGAAGCAGGGTGTGTTTGACGCTGTGCTAGCTCGCGCAGCAAGCGAGCATTGTCAGTTGTGGCACTTAGCAGGACAGCAATGGCGTCAGCCAAAGAAGGTGGAGCAGGTGGAGGGTTGGGGATATCATCCCCTCCCTGGGATGTCCCAGCTCCATCGGATCCGCGAGTACGCATCGGCATCTGTTACAAGAATCGTAGATACCTGTTACCACGTAGAATTCATAACACAGAACATATCTTACATTCACTTATTAAACACTAGCTAGATACACACCAAGAGTAAACAAGTTCAACTTCTCAAACCGAAAGAAAACTTATATTACAAACCCGAACCCCACTACGGCAAGCTAAGACCCCTACAACGACGTTGCCCTCGGTTTCACCGAACTAATCGGTGTGGCCAGAGCTGTAGCCCGGGTCGTTGTTGCCATCATCTTGATTACCCCCTGGGTTGTGATCATCGGGGTCGGACTCCTCTTCACCACTGAGGCCGGGATCGGGTTCTCCATCATCTGCCAACTCGCCATCCGTATCCATTTCTCCTTCGCCGGGAGGTGGGTGGAGTTGATGATACAGATCAAACGCAATATCACGATATTGCATAGCCATGTCATTGACTGTATCTAAGTGATATGCCAGCTCCAGTTTCTCCAGCTGGAGCTGGTCCTCTCGTTGCCACGCGACATCCCGTTGTGCGGTGACCGTGGCCGCCATCTTCACATACAAATCCTTGAGATACTTTGCCTTGCCCAACTTTGCGTTCATCCTAGTTAGCTCATGCCTATGGGTGCTCCTAGCTTCTTCCTCTCGAGCAACGGCTGCATTCCGCTCCTCCACCATCCGGGACAACATAGCTTCACAATTTTCTGTAGCTTGTTTTTCTTTGGCCAGTTGAGCTTTGAGTTTGCCAATCTCCATAACATTGTACATTCTCTCTCTCATCACCTCAGTCAATTCGGCGGACAACCTGTCCACCTCCTGCTGGGGCGGTGTACGGCTGCTACTGGCTTGATCACTGCGTGGAGCTAGCTGATGTCGGGGAACTCCTTTTGGACCGGTCCGCTTACGCGGGGTCTGCTTCTGACGAGCCATCCTGTAGAGGGTAAGTTTAGATTAATAAGAGAGACCTTAAAGGTTAGCAAGAATAGGATTGATTCTATTCACCCAACCCAAACAAGGAGGAAGGAACTTAATCAGTTAATACATTATGATGCATGCACGAACTTACGATTCCTACTAACAATTCGTAACGATATTACTTTAGCTTTTACAACATAGGGCAATACTTTAGGTTGCTCCTCCAACCCACTTCAAAAATTCTAAGAAAGCCTATAGACAGGGGTAGGTTAGGACTAAGCACTTGGACTCAAAATAGGCAGGTTCATAGTATTAGTTTCGAACGAATTTTTGAAGTTTTTCAAAAGGTTCAGCAGTCATCTTAGCAACGAATGCTCTGATACCAGCTGTGGCAGAACCTCCTAAGTGTTTGGGCCCACCGACACCTGCCATTGTCCTAAGGACCTCTGACGGTGATGCCGGGAGTCCTCCCACTTTAGAAGTCCGATGAGCCTTACTGTGTGCTCATTCCACTGCTACCTGTGGCGTACCAAGCTGACTCGTCCGGACCACTGATAATGGTCAAACAACGAGAACTGTTTCTTCTCGCCCTTACAGGATAGCAAGTGGCCACCTTAACACCAGGATCATTCATTGCGAAGATAAAGCAGTAACTCAACGACACAAGACCAAAATAGTATTTCAGAGTGAAACAGCGGAAGTATTACATAACTTAATTTACAAAAGGAGTTCTTCCAAATAGTAGAGTGTTATTACAAGCCTGGTCCAGCGGAGCAACTGAAACTTTAATATAGCCAGAACAAATTTACAGACCCTGCCCATGGGTCACGCTCACTCTTCTTCGTCGTCAACCTCGACGACGGTCACACAACAGGGTCCGAAACAAGTCGGCTCCTGAGCTTCACCTGCAACAGGGGTATTGAACCCTGAGTACGGGAGTACTCAACAAGACTTATCCGACGGGAAAAGAGGAGAATTTAGGGATGCAGGCTTAGGGTAGACAAGGAGTGGCTGAGCAAGGAGCCAGAGGGTTTTGCGGAAAAGCTTACTAGTAGTGCATCCTTATTTTCAAGTTTTACCCTGAATTCCTCCCTCGCAGAGGCAGAAGAATTCGAGGATAGTCTAACTAGTTGTTCCCCACAGACGAATCCGTGAGTTCCTAACCCTATCACTAAGTATTATTTATCGATGGTCATAGCTTCATGTCGCTATGAGTCCGGGAATTGGGATCCGAACCTCATGAGACATTTTCCCTTTTCTCATTTTATCATTTAGTTGCATATTTAACTACGATGAGGGTCGAAGGAATTGAGTCTCCCAATCGGGGAGCAACGACGATTCGAATCGCTTAGCAATCCAGCTGGAGTTCCTAACCACCCGACATATGTAGAACCAAATCTTGCATATATCAACCCAAATCAAGCTCTCCCCAAATTTGACCAGGTTCGCGGCACCCGAGAGCACAGTACTCCACCATCCTACAGCCGATCTAGATGTTTTCCGGTCATCTCAGATCCGTAAGGTGGGTACACACTACTCTCGCCATCTTTCCACTCCCAGTGCGCGAGTAGCTGTTCGCGTCGAGGGATCACGAGACTGGGCTTACCGTAGGCAAGTGGCTAGTACTATAAATTCTCAACCCAGCAGGCCATCAACGGACCGGTCCTTAACCGACACAGTTGGAGACACTACTTTAAGACTCCATTCTTAAAGCAAGTCCACCGACCGGTCTCAAGTTGAAATATCATTGGCCATAAGTGTATCCCACAACAACCCTTCAAACTTTCTTGTTTGAAAACCTATCTAGTAGCAGGGCTAAGCATCGCTACGCAGTTTTAAAATCAAACAGGTGTCAAGGACAGGATATAGATATCAAGGTAGTAAATGCAGCAAGTGGGTTAACCCAATTCTCAACTACTTAATGCAGCATTTTCAATTCATAAGTGATAAAAGATTTAAAACATCCAAGGAGGGGTTAATGCATCCGGGGCTTGCCTTGGTTGCAGGGCAGAGAGGGACCCTCGGAGACTTCCCAAGTCTCGGATCCGACTTCCTCGAACGGAGCACCGACCTCGGGGTTCGGTTCAACAGGCGCTCCTTCGGTCACGGACACTATACGCAAAATGATGAATGCTCATGATATGCGTATGACAAATGTGCAGAAAGGACCGAATCAAGTACAATTTGTCTTCCCAATGCAATACAGAAAATCAATAAATAAAGTTGTTTAGTAACCTATTGTTTTTACCCAAGAGGTTACATCTGTAAACTAAGACTTTACTTAATTCATAATTATCTTAAATTAAGTAATTATTAAACCTATTTACCCTGATTAATTCTTAATTAATTACTAATGACAGTAATTAAGCATTAAGGCTAAACAATAATTAAATGCCAGGGTCATTAGGGTTAATGACCTCAGGTCATCACACAATCCCAAAATCACTCAACCCTAATCATGAGGATTTAGTTAATCACTATTTACTTATTTTGGAATGATTAATTAAATACTAAATAAGGGTTTATTAACATTTTAACTAAACCTTATCCAAATGCCACCAAATTTTGTGTGGAGCCAGGGAATAATATTCAGAGGCTCCCCACAATTTTTGGTGATTTTTGGACATACAAATAAATTATTAAAAATCCTAGAAGTTTTATTTGCTAATTAAAAGGGCAAATTTTTACAGACATGTAAACTACCAGAAAACAGAACTTAATATTTTTCTTGGGTTCTACTTACTTCAGAGAGCCTACACAAAAATTTCCACGATTTTTGAATTAGCACACAATTAATCACATAATTTCAAACATCAAGCAATTTTAAACAAAAAGGAAAAAGAAAAGCCACACTGTTGCGCAGGCGGCCCACGGGGGCATGGCCCAAGTCGGCCTGGGAGCGATCTCCCGCGCGGACTGCGCGCGCTGCGGCCCACAACCGCGCTGTGCAGGCGGCCCACTGGCTCGGCCCATGCGGGCGTCGCGCGCGCGCTCTCCTCTCCGCATGGTCACTGACGAGCGGGTCCCGCTCGTCAGTTTCGCCTCCCTCACTCACGGCGGTGCTGCCGCCGCTCCGGCGACCGCTAACGGGTTCCACGGCTCCCGCGCGCGCGCACCAGCACCGCGCCAACCCTGCGACTCCAAAGCTACCACCCACGGACGCTCTCCCGCTCTCTCTCCACCTCAACCGCGCAAATGGCGGACGGCCGCGTCGGTCCCCGAGGACCGGGCACGACGATTCGGTAGAGCGTGAACCAGTAGGTCCGGGAGGTCCGGGAAGGAGTGGGGATCATGGTGCTCACATCACCACGGCGGGAGAAGCAGTAGAGAGGCTTGGCGACGGTGGCCGTGCGGTCGGGCTGATGCTCCGGCTCCGGCGAGGTTGCTCCGGCGATCCTGTTGGCGCCCAGTGAGAAATAGCGAGCGCATGAGTATCGGGGAAACAAGAAGAACTCAAAACGACCGCCTTCAAGGCGTGGTACCGACTGGAGCAGCGTGCTCACGTGAAGGTTTCCACGGCGGCGACGCCGGCCGGACTTAGAGAAGAAGGAGGAGCTCTGGCGCTTAAGGGGGTTAGAACGTGAGCTCGGGGGTGCTCTGGGTCCGCAAGGAGGTGGCGAAGACGCTGGGTTGCTCAATTTGGCTCGGGAAGGAGTGGTTATGGCGAATTGAAGAGGGGAGCTCGTCGGGGTTCTCTGGCTTAAGATGGAGGAAACGCGCGGCGGCGTCCACGCTGGTGCTCAAAGGGGAGAAGGGAACGAGCCTGGGGCGTCCACGTCGCCTGGCGACGCAGGCAAGCAGGCAGCTGCGTGCCCGCACGGGCGCTCGCGGTGCTGCGCGCACGGCGGCCGCGCTGGACAGGGAGCCGGTGATCCCTATCGGGTCACTGTAGCAACCCTTATCCCCTCTTTTCTGGATTTTGTGAAATTCAGCCGAAATTTGAACTGGAGTCAAATTTGTGTCAAAACAAAAGTTGTTCCAAATTTTATAAGCTACAAAACATGTTTTGGTGACCAGAGCTGATTTTGAGTGTAACAGGGTGAATTTGGCCAAACAGTTTGAAAATCAAACTCAAATCAAAGAAATTCCAAATTTTTGAATTGGGGCAAAACAGAATTTCCAAAATTACTTTTGATTTTGTATAACCACTTGAAAAACTCCCAACATGAAAGTTGCTCAACTTTTTATGCTCTACAACTTTCATGTTGACCACTTTTCAAAATTCCAAATGGATTTTGAATTGGGAATTCAAGTTGGAAAAGGGGACACTTTCTGGAAATCTGTATTTTCAAAATTACTTTGAATTTTGTATTGAAACTTCAAAAACTCAAAACACCAAAGTTGTACATCTTGCCAGGATCTACAACTTTGCTTTTGAACTCAACCCCAAATTTTGCTTAGTTTTTGAATTACACAAAAGGGGGCAGTTCTAGGGTTCAAACTCAGGGTTTTCCCCCCTTAGCTCTTCGGAAATCTTTCACCCTAGGGTTTTAGCATCCAACACAAGCATCCAAACCCAATGTAAGCACACTTTAATTCCCTAAGCACAAGCACTCAAAGTAAACTTATTTTAAATTGATGCATACTAATGTGCTTTAACAATTATGATTTGCAATGCTCATGATGACATGATCCGTTTTTAGTAACCGTAACATCAGGGATGTTACAACAGATCGTCGGCGACTCAGAGCCAGAGCAACCTGTCAGCCGTTTCCCTCGAGCAGGCCAGAATGTAGTGGCAGCAACGATGCTGCTACGTAACATGCCAGAGCTGTCGAATTCCCAGGCCCGACGCATTCGAGATGAGGTACAGACATTGCTCCAGGTGGCGGCGGTTCAACAAGCCGAAAGTTCGGCGTCTCGACGGCGAGGAGCTGCCACGGAGAAGCGCGACGAACAGCCTCTAAACGAAGAGGAGGTGTCAGTCCAACAACAACCTCCCCCTCGAGGTTGAAAGACCGCTCTCATCCTCCCCGTCGACGGTCAACGTCGACACGACGCACGGCACGACATCAAAGAAAATCGACGCCGCCGGCACGGAGACGCGGAAGAGCGCGGTTATAGCGCGCATCGCGGCGGGAGATACGACAGCGACGAGGACCGGGTGGCCCCCGAGCCACCAGGCCCACGGGTGTTCAGCAGGGCGATCCGCAGCACGCCCCTGCCCAATCCATTTCGACCCCCGACCAGCATCGCGAAGTACAATGGAGAGACCAAACCAGAGTTGTGGCTGGCCGACTTCAGGCTGGCCTGTCAGCTAGGTGGCGCTCGAGGTGATGATCGAGCCATCATCAGACAGCTACCCCTTTTCCTCTCCGACACCGCCCGTCGATGGCTCGAGGAACTCCCTGCCAATCAGATCCACAACTGGGTTGATGTGGTCAGAGTCTTCGAGGGTAACTTCAAAGGGACCTACATACGACCAGGGAACTCATGGGACCTCAGCAAGTGCAAGCAGAAGTCAGGAGAAACTCTTCGGGAGTATGCTCGGCGCTTCTCGAAGCAGCGCACTGAGCTGCCGCACATCCCTGACCACGACGTCATCTTGGCGTTTGTCTCGGGCACCACCAGTCGAGACTTGGTGCGGGAATTAGGTCACAATCGACCTCAGACCGTCGACAAGCTGATGGACGTAGTAGCCAACTACGCGGCAGGGGAGGAGGCAGTCGGCGCCTTCTTCAGCTCGGAAGGAGGGAAAGGCAAGCAGCCCATCAACGAAGATGGGACCCCCAGTCGAGGCCTCAAGAAAAACAAAAAGAAGCAGAAAGTGCGGCAGTTCTACCAGGAAGATTCCGATGACCACCTTGTCACCGCCATGGATCGAAAGAAGCCTCGAGGCCCTCCGGATGGAGGCATCTTTGACAAGATGTTGGAGGAGCCGTGCCCTTACCATAAGGGAGGCGCCAACAACAAGCTCAAGGACTGTCGTATGCTGAGAAAGCATTTCGACGGTCAGGGGTTCAAAAAAGATACGCGTGATGACTCCAAGAAAGAGAAGGCTGGCAGCAAGGAGGACAACAAAGATGACGACGGCTTCCCCGCCGTCCACGACTGCTACATGATCTATGGCGGGCCCTCGACTCAGTTGACCACGAGGCAGCGCAAAAGGGAGCGTCGCGAAGTCTTTGCAGCAAGAATGGCGGTGCCCCAATACCTTAGCTGGTCAAGCACTCCTATCACTTTCGACCGAGAAGACCACCCCGACAAGGTAGTCGCCCCAGGCGTCTACCCGCTCGTCGTCGACCCCATCATCGTCAACACCCGGCTCTCGAAAGTGCTGATGGATGGCGGTAGCAGCCTCAACATCATCTACCTCGAGACCCTTGACCTCCTCGGCATAGATAGAGGGAAGCTCCAACCAAGTCCCGGCGGGTTCCATGGCGTCGTGCCAGGAAAAAAGGCGATGCCAGTAGGTCGGATTGACTTACCGGTCTGCTTCGGCACGGCGGTCAACTTCAGCAAGGAGACCCTCACCTTCGAGGTGGTTGGGTTTCGAGGCACGTACCACGCCATCATCGGGCGCCCGGGCTACGCCAAGTTCATGGCTATACCCAACTACACCTACTTGAAGCTGAAGATGCCCGGTCCCAAAGGTGTCATCACTGTCAGTTCCTCTTTCGAGCACGCGTACGAGTGCGACGTCGAGTGCGTCGAGTATGGGGAGGCGGTCGAGAACTCCACCGAGCTCGTCGCGAAGCTCGAGGCCCTGGCCGCTGAGGCTCTAGAGCCTAAGCGCCACGCGGGCAGCTTCGAGGCGGCGGAAGGAACCAAGAAGATCCCGCTCGACCCCAACAACTCCGACGGCAAAGTGCTGACGATCAGCACCGACCTCGACCCCAAATAGGAAACTGTGCTCGTCGACTTTCTCCGTGCAAATGCCGACATATTTGCATGGAGTCCCTCGGACATGCCAGGCATACCGAGGGAAGTCGCCGAGCACTCCTTGGAGATTCGAGCCGGTTCCAAGCCAGTGAAGCAGCAGTTGCGCCGATTCCACGAGGAGAAGCGCAAGATCATTGGCGAGGAAGTCCACAAGCTTTTGACGGCCAGATTCATCAAGGAGGTTCATCATCCTGACTGGTTAGCAAACCCTGTATTAGTTAAGAAAAAGAATGGGAAAATGAGGATGTGTGTCGATTATACTAGTCTGAATAAAGCATGTCCAAAAGTTCCCTTTCCATTGCCACGCATTGATCAGATTGTCGATTCTACCGCGGGATGTGAAACCCTTTCTTTCCTTGATGCATATTCTGGTTACCACCAAATAAAAATGAAGGAGTCCGACCAGCTCGCGACCTCTTTCATCACGCCTTTTGGGATGTATTGCTACGTGACCATGCCATTCGGGCTTCGAAACGCGGGAGCCACGTATCAACGTTGCATGCTCCACGTGTTTGGCGAACATATAGGGTCCACGGTCGAGGCCTACGTCGACGACATTGTCGTCAAGTCAAAGTGACGTGGAGACCTGATCCAGGACCTCGAGATTGCCTTTAGCTGCCTACGCACCAGCCGGATCAAGCTCAATCCCGAGAAGTGCGTTTTCGGTGTGCCTCGAGGCATGCTCCTAGGTTACATCGTTTCGCAGCGCGGCATCGAGGCCAACCCCGAGAAAGTCTCGGCCATCACGAAAATGGGGCCGATCCGAGACATCAAGGGTGTACAGAGAGTCACGGGGTGCCTGGCGGCTCTGAGCCATTTCATCTCGAGACTAGGAGAAAAGGCATTACCATTATATCGACTCCTAAAGAAGGTCGAGCGTTTTTCTTGGACCCCCGAGGCCGAGGAAGCACTCGAAAGGCTGAAGAAGACGCTGACCTCGGCCCCAGTCCTGGTTCCACCTCAACCTGCGGAGCTGCTGCTCCTCTACGTCGTGTGGATGACCCAGGTCGTCAGCGCGGCGGTGGTGGTCGAAAGACAAGAGGAGGGTCATGCGCTGCCGGTCCAAAGGCCAGTCTATTTCGTCAGCGAGGTGCTTTCGGAGACCAAGACGCGTTATCCCCAAATCCAGAAGCTGATCTACGCCGTAATCCTTGCCCGCCGCAAGCTGCAGCATTACTTCCTCGGTCACCCCATCACGGTGGTTTCGTCTTTCCCTTTAGGAGAAATATTCCAGAGCAAAGAGGCCACGGGAAGAATAGCAAAATGGTCGGTCGAGCTCATGAGTGAGACTCTCACTTACGTGCCTCGGAAGGCCATCAAATCACAAGCCCTGGTAGACTTCGTCGCGGAATGGACGGACTCCCAGCTTCCCCCGACTCAGGTCCAGGCGGAGCTGTGGACAATGTATTTCGACGGGTCACTCATGAAAACTGGGGCCGGGGCCGGCCAGCTGTTCATCTCACCCTTAGGCGTCCACATGAGGTATGTAATCAGGATTCATTTTGCCGCATCAAACAATGTCGCAGAATATGAGGCCCTGGTCAACGGTCTCAAGATCGCTATCGAGTTAGGAGCCCGACGCCTCGATGTCCGAGGTGACTCCCAACTCGTCATCGACCAAGTAATGAAAACCTCGAGCTGCCACGACCCAAAAATGGAAGCGTACTGCAAGGAGGTCCGCCGACTCGAAGACAGGTTCCACGGTCTCGAGCTTGTCCATGTCGCTCGACGCTACAACGAGGCAGCCGACGAACTCGCCAAGATCGCATCGACCAGAGGCACGGTGCCGCCTGATGCATTCTCAAAAGATCTTCATGAGCCATCCGTCGACCTAGGCACGGGGGCTGGCGTCGAAGCCACCACCGCCCAACCAACCAACGCTGTCGATACGCTCTTGATGGTGGAAGAAATGATGGAGATAGAACGACGACCAGGCCGACCATTCGATTGGCGCACACCGTTCCTCGACTGCCTTATCCGCGGCGAGTTGCCAGAAGATAGGTCAGAAGCTCGTCGTATCGCTCGGCGGGCCAAATCATATGTGATCTATGGCGAAGACAACGAGCTATATCGACGGAGCCCGACGGGGGTCTTGCAACGTTGCATCACTGTGGAAGAAGGCCAAAAACTCCTCGATGGCCTGCACTCGGGGGCTTGCGGTCACCACGCCGCTCCACGGACCCTTGTAGGGAACGCTTTTCGACAAGGCTTCTACTGGCCAACGGCCGTGGCGGACGCCATCGAGCTCGTAAGATCATGTCACGGGTGTCAGTTCTACGCCAAGCAGACGCATCTGCCTGCCCACGCTCTTCAGATGATCCCCATTACCTGGCCGTTTGCGGTGTGGGGGCTCGATTTAGTAGGACCTCTACAAAAGGCAAAAGGAGGATTCACCCATTTGCTGGTGGCCATTGACAAGTTCTCCAAATGGATCGAGGCTCGACCCATCACCAACATCCGCTCCGAGCAGGCCGTCCTTTTCTTCACCGACATTATCCATCGGTTTGGGATCCCCAATGTCATCATCACCGACAACGGCACCCAATTCACCGGCAAAAAGTTCTTGGACTTCTGCGATCGGCATCACATCCGTGTGAACTAGTCTGCAGTAGCCCACCCTCGAACTAACGGCCAAGTCGAGCGTGCCAACGGCATGATTTTGCAAGGACTCAAGCCAAGGATCTACAATCGATTGAAGAAATTCGGCAAAAAATGGGTCGAGGAGCTTTCCTCAGTCCTATGGAGCCTTAGGACAACACCAAGCAGGGCCACAAAATACACCCCGTTCTTCATGGTCTACGGCTCTGAGGCTATCCTGCCCACAGACCTCGAGTATGGGTCACCTCGACTCAAGGCCTACAACGAGCAATCGAACAAAGAGACTCAAGAAAACGCGGTCGACCAACTTGAGGAGGCTAGAGACATGGCCCTCCTCAACTCTGCCAGATATCAGCAAAGGCTTCGACGCTACCACGACAAGCATGTGCGCAAGAGGGACCTCAACGTGGGTGACCTAGTCCTACGACGCCGGCAAAGCAATCAGGGACGCCACAAGCTGACTCCGCCTTGGGAAGGTCCGTACGTGGTAGCCGAGGTCCTGAAGCCGGGAACGTACAAGCTGGCGGACGAAAAGGGGGCAATTCTCACCAACGCATGGAACATCGAACAGCTACGTCGATTCTACCCCTAGAAGTTCTAAACTTATGTTCCTGCTTACGTTTTGTACCAAGACTTTGTAAACGAATGAATGAATAAATAAAGTCTTTCCCTCGAAACAATTCTTCTTTCTTTGCGCCGAGAAGATTAATAAATCACGATCTCGACGTTAGAAGGGGGCGCCGACTATGACCCATCATAGTCAGCACCCCCTCGGGGGCTACCAGGGGGACGACACCCCCCCCCCGAGTATCGAAAAAACCGAGAAGTTTTCTTTTCTTACGTAGTAAACCTTGCACGGTTCAAGTTGCTAAGGCACCTCGAGCCCCTCAAAGGCCGAGGGACAACGAGCTGGAGAACTCCTACGCCCCTGGGCTACGGAAACTCTACTCGCTTCCCCACCATTGAAACGTAGGCGCAAAGAGAGACGAAAGCATCAAGCGGAAAGACAAAATAAGCATCTGACAATTACAAAAGTGATACAACATCAGTTAACCACAAAATTCACAAAGTATTGTACAAGGGGCCTGAGGCGCCCTGAGCAGGCTCGCAGGCCTTAGTCCGCGGCACGATCTTCACCGCCCTCGCCTCCGCCCGAGCTAGCCTCAGGAGGGAGCACCTCAGGCTCGAAAAGCTTGGCCAACCTTTCCCCAGGAGCCTCCGCGTCGTCGATCAAGGCATGGAGCCTCTCCTCGTTCTCCGCGTCGGTCTTAGAAATGTCGGTGACGAAGCCATGGGACACCACCTCCATGTCGTAGGAGAAGCCCGAGTAGACAACCGCCATCGCCCACTTCACCCCGATATGGAGGGCGTCCCGCACCCGATCTCGCAGCGTCGCGCCTATGTAGCACAACTGGTCGACCAGGGCGTCGCCTCGAGCGTCCTCCCTCGACTCATCCATAGGCTCGACCTCCCAAGAGGTCGAGAGATCACTTATCGCCGTCCGTACTCGACGGTTCAAAGCAACCTCCGCCTCGAGCTGAGCCTTGGCGTTGCGAGCCTCGGCTTGGGCGGCCAGGAGCTCGTCCTTGAGCCCTGTAAAAGCCAATACAAAGAAACCTTAGGAAAAACTAAGCACACCTCGGAAAAAGAAATCTGATAGAGGAAACATACCGCGTACGGTCTCCTCGAGGGCCATGTTCTCGCCGACCGGCCTGGTGTTGGCCCCCTCGATCTCTTTGTTGGAGCGTGCCAGCTCGGTGTTGGCAACGCGGAGATCCTCGATCGCCTTGCCAGCCTGAGCAATGGCCCCACTCTTCTCCAGCAATTCTCCCTTCAGACGCTCGACGTCGTTAGAGAGACTGCGGGATCGAGCCCGCTCCGCCTCGAGATCTTCGAGGGTCTTCCTCTTGGCTTCCTCCGCGACGCCCCTGGCGACCTCGCCGTTCACGTGCTCCACCTTCATCTTTCGGAAGGACTCTCGGAGAGAGTCTAGGTCGGATTTAAGGAGGCCCTTCTCCTTGTCCAGATCCGCGATAACGCTCTTATAGGACAGGGCCTCCTCCCGGGCTCTGGACGCAGCTTCCTCGACCGTAAGAGCCCGCTCCCGTAGCTGCATCGTCTCCTCCTCCGCCTTCTTCGAGGCCTCTCGGGCCTCAGCCAGGGCAGCCTCCCTCGCCTTCTTCTCCTCCTCGAGCGCTATGAGATCTTTGTAAGCTTTAAGGAGCTTTTCCTGTGACTCGAGGAGTTGATCCTTGAGGAGGGGGAGCTGCTCCCAACCGCCCCTCGTGGCATGTATGAAGCTGGACTTGATGCGGGAGGTCTCTTTCATATCCTGCGAATCAAGAGTTGGATGGATTAGAATACAGAAACCTGAAAGCACCATGAGGATTGGAGTTCGAGAAACACTTACGAAATAAGCCGGGCCGAGCCCGTTGTTGATAACGTCCGAGAGGAGCCCCACCACATGCTTCATCCAAAGGCGGAGCTCCTCGACGTGTTCCCACTTCTCCGCTTCCTTCCGATCGTCGAGGAAGATGTCGGGCTCAGACGGGTCGTGGGAGGTCCGGATACGGATGCGGTCGGGGCACCAGTGCTCCATCTCCCGGTCAGCCCGCGCCTTAACGCCGCGGATGAGGCCTTCGACGGTCTCGAGGGAGCCCCCATGGCGCAGGAACAGGTCGACGAGGCATGGGAACCGTCCGTCGTCGTCCACCGTCTTCCAGGTTCCATCCTTGGTCCCCGATGCCCCAATTTCATCCTCCTCGGAAGGAAAGCGGTCCTCCCACGCCCGACGTTCCCGGAGGAACCCTGGAGCGATCCCGTCCATGCCGTAAATTGTCCTCTTGATATCGGACTCGGCGTCGGGAGGCGTGCGCTTCAGGCAGGCGAGCGCCACCACTCCGTCCGCTCGCCCCGGCTCTGCCCGGATCGTAGCCGGTGCCCCCGGGAGGAGCCACGCCGGGGTTGGGGGGCCGTACACCGGCAGGTCCTCCTCCTCGCCGAGCTCTTGCGGCTCCGGTAGCACTGGCTGGGCCGAACCTTGGGGCGGAGGCTCGAGCGGTCCCTCCTCTTGGCCCGCCTGCCGCTGCTGCAGGTGCTGCTGCGGTGGTTGCTGCTGCTGCTGTGGCTGCTGCTGCTGCTGTTGTTGTTGCTGCTGTTGCTGTGCCTCATGCTCCTGTGGCCGCCGCGCCGCCTCGTGCTCCCACTGTTCATCCTCCTCCCTCTTCTTCCTCTGCTCCTCGAGGGTGCGGAGGCCGGCGGGCTAGGGAGTCGATCCCGCGACGTTGGGGCTCGACGCTTCCTCCTCCATAGGGCGAGCGCCACCAGACGCTTCGTTACCATCGGACGTATCGCTGATGGTGATGGGTTCCCCCTCGACCCCCAATCGGGGGGGCTCGGGGGCTCCCTCTGACGCTTGCGTCTGGGGCGCCTCATCTCGAGTCGGCGGCAACGAAGTAGGCGCGGGACGAGATGGAGCCCTCTCGACGCCGGCTGGAGGTTGGGAGCTGGAGGAGCCTACGAAACAAAGGGTAAGGGTCAGACGTTATGATAACCGACACAGGAACATAGCAACGCCCAGAAATAAACTACGAACCTGGTTCCTTGGAGGCGGCACCCGTTCTGAGCTTCTTTGCCATGGACGGTTGGGCCTGCTCAAGGGTCCGCTTCAGCCTGAGAAAAGGTTGGCATATGAGGAAAGGTGGAAGAATGGGAAGACAAAAACCGCAACATCAAAAAGGCTTACCCCACAGGGAGAACGGCTCGCCTTCCGCCACCCCGACCAGTGGGCCTCGAGCCACCCCGCATCGGGGCTCCAGGCCCCTCGAGGGCAGGCACTGGCTTAGGCGCGTCGGTCCCCGCCTGGCGGGCGCCGGGACTGGCGCTCCTACGGCCGGCATCTCCTTTCTCAGAGGCCGCGGCGCGACCACGAGTTAGTGGCCCCGACGCCTGGGGCCTAGCCAGACTGCTCTCCCTGGGCACCGGGGGAGGGCGCGGTGCGTCTTGGCCCGCCTTGGGCGCGGGAGGGGTGTCGGCCCGGGGGTGACGAGATCCGCTCAGACCCTCCTCTGGCGCCTCCGTTCGGGGGGCGTCGACGTCACCTCGAGGCGGGCCCTCGAGAATCCGATCGAGGCGCGACGCCATCCCCTCGGAGTCGTCGCTGTCCTCGTCATCATCGTCATCATCGTTAGGGGATTCTTCCTCAGGCTCCCCCCTCTGCCTGGATTTGGCTCGACGCGCCTCTAATGCTTGGCGGTCGAGGTTTTTCTTCTTCTCCCCCTTCTTTGCAGAGTCCTTCGCAGACTTTAGCTTTTCGGCAGATTGGCGCCGTTTGTCACGATCGACCTCGTCCTCCTTTACCGGAGGCCTCGAGGACCGGACATCAATCCGACCCTGCCAAAACTAAGGTAGACTTAGAAAAAAGAAAGGGGAGAAAGGAAACCCAGAATCGAGGCTGCGCGCAAGAAGAAGGCGTACCAGATCGATCGAGCCTGCGTCAGGTCTCATGGGGAAGCCGTTAACATGTTCCGGCTGAAAATCACCGGCAATTGCAGCCCTGACTCGGGCCGCGACTTCGTCGTCCGCCGGAGCCTCGTTGGACATCCGACACGCCTCAAGGTCCCGAGATGAGACACCAGGGCCCATCTCGTCCATCCTCAACGGTCGAGACATCAAAGGGAGGACTCTCCGGTGATGGACGGCCGAGAGGACGAGAGCGGCGGTCAAACCCTCCTGGCGAAGCTTCTTCAGGGCGTCGAGGAGGGGGTCGAGCCGAGATTGATGAGCTTGGACGACGCCGTATGTCCAATCCGCTGGACGCTCCATGATCAGACGGCCCGAGTAGGAAGGCAGGAGGTTGTCATCGTTCCGCAGATAAAACCACTGGGAGCCCCAGCCGGCGTGGTTGGTCGATAACCCTACCGGGATGTACTCCCGCGGCCTGTCCGTCTTCCCCGTCTTCTGCACCAGATTGAGGCATCCCGCCCGCACGCGCTTCCTTACGCCCGTGGTTCCGGTGGGGGCATGGAAAAGCTCGCCCCTGTAGAGGTGGAGCCACAGCTCCCAGTGCGGCATCATCCCCAAGTAGCCCTCACATACGGCGGCGAAGACCGCCGCTACGGTGATGGCATTCGGAGAGAAGTGCTGGAGCTCCACCCCATAATGGAAGCAGAGGGCCCGCATGAAGCGGCTCGGGGGCGCGCCCAGACCTTGGCGGTGGAACTTGGCGAACGACACCACGTAGCCCTCGGGCGGTTGAGGCCTCCTGTGACTCGCTGGCGGCGCGGTCCACTCTGGCGACGATAGCGAGGTACGGCGGCGCAGCAGTCCCTCTTTCTCAAGCTCTAACAACCGGCGCTCCGTCATCGATGACGGGCGCCAGTCGTCGGCAGCGACGAGTCTTACAGGCATCTCGGCTGGAGGGACGGTAGATTCACTACAGCTCGAGGAGGCGTGTGCGCGTGAGACGGCGAGAAAGCAAAGGCAACGAGAGAATAAAAGCGAGAAGGCGGAATGGAGAGGAACGGCGGCGACGCCACGACGTATTTATAGGCAGCAGTCCGCCAACGGACAGATCCGAGAAATAAGGTAACTCCCTCCCATAAATGCGCCGTCTAACGGTCCTTTCTCTCCACACAGGCCGGACGCTCCGAATTCCACGCCGATACAGTGTCGCAACGTCACTTACCTCAAAAGGTGCGCCCAACGGGCAGAAAGACGAACCGGCACGGCAGTTTCCTTACTTTGTAAGCCAAGGTATGCGCCCAGGTCAGTCTTGAGAGGTCGATGGCTGGCCCATCGAAAGGGTTCGATAGCCGATCTCGAGCACCAAGAGTCAGGGATCCCCAGCGAGCGGTCGAAAATCGAGGCCCGCCTCGAGGACTCGCTGGCGATGTCCAAGGTAGGGTCGAGACAGTCGAGAGGAATCCCCCCGAAGGGAGGCATCGAGCCGCTGGACTCTATCGAATGAGACCGGTATCCCCGACCACGTCGACCCCGCTTTATGAGGACGCCTCTGGGCTACAGCTGACCCCCTCGAAAGGGGCACAGGTTCTCACTTGGACTACCCGCTAGGAACTCAATCTGGGGTGGAAGACGCTCGCTCTATCGAGAGTACGTCTGTTGATGCAAAACTGATCTGCAAACACAAAGGGCTAATACCTGATTCAAACGTTAAGGCGTGCCAGCCGATTGGACCTTACTATCGGCAAAGGTGATAACTCGAATACTTTAGTCCTGACAACAGCGATGCGCCCGGATGTCACGGCTAAGAGGTACTCACGCGGAACTCGAGAACACGCCGAGCTTAAGTCGACGAATTCCTAAGAACTCGTAATAAAAAGAAAAAAGTATGACGAAGTCGTCGAAAAGTATATGCTGGAATATGAGTAAAAACGCGTGTTTGATTGATTTCTTGATTGATTATTACAAAGCCCTAGGGTTTATATTTATACCCTGCTCAAAGAGCTACAACCAGACACGATTATAATTCGAATTCCAAATTACACGGAATCCGTATACAAAACGATGCAAATAATTAAGGAAATAACAAAACTATCCTTCGTGACAAACCGAAACTCCTCCACATGACAACTGGCAGCTTCCGGACTCCTCCTTTGCATCATCGGCAATCCCTTTGCCATAGTCATCGGCAGACCTTTTTATCCAGCCATCGGCACCATATTACTGCCTGTGGACTTAGTCACATTCAACCTCTCCCTCATCGGCAACCATCCTCATCGGCAACCCGCATCGTACTGCCATCCTATCCTGCCATCCTAGACACGTGCCCAAAAACGGTGTCAACACATGCCCCCCAGTTTCGGAGTATAAAACTATTAATGCTCCGAAATTCTCTGCATTAATGATGCCTTCTCCGCAATTAATGCTCCTAATCTGGTAACCGACAACCTCAATCTGGACAACTCTGATCCTAATCCTCCGCAGATTCCTCGAAATCCCCAACTTCCTAAACGGGCATTTTTCTCAGTCGTACATCGGTAACAATACCGTTACAAAGATCTGCCGATGCTCTGACCAGGATATTCGCAAAAACGGTTACTTCCCCCCTATCCGCCCATCGGCAAGATGACCGTTATAGAATATCGCCGATGGACCGACCAGGAGATCTCGCACAGTAAAATATCTTCAGATAATGACCGCTTCCCATCAAATCACCTGCAGAATCCCTGGATTACCGTGCGAACAGTTACCATATCCACCTGAGTACCCTCGGGTTTCTCGGATGCGGCAAAGAGATAAGTCGGATTTGCCCTTGCCCATCTTGTCCTATAAATAGTTCCTTCTTGGGTACTCCTTCCCCATCACACCATTCTACTACCCAACTTTACTTTTCCAGCGGCGGCGCCATTTACAACCTTCAAGACCTCTGACAAGCACTTCTCTTCATCAACTCCGGTGCCCTCCAACGTCCTCTTCACGACAAGATGGCCATTGGCTTCGTCGTCCCTGAGGTCAGATCTCCATCTCATCTTCTGTATTTTTTTTATTCCTGTTCATCCGCGATTCATCTTACTGAATATTCTCCTTTTCCTTTTTCTTTGTATTTTTATTCCCCCAAAATCACTAGGAGTTGTCCAATAAAATTGTCATCCCCACCGATCAACCACACCTTCAATGTCTCGGCCCTCTAGGGGATTCAGATCCAACCAACCTTATTAACGCAGAAACCAATAGGATCCCCTTTAGAGCTGAAAACTTTTCTTTAGATCTGTGGAAAGACACTTTTCGCTCTTGGCCCAGCCCTACCGTAGGGTGGAAAGACTGGTTCTTGAGGGTCAGCAATTCTTATGAAGTCCAGTGGGGTGAAAGGAAGCTAGCCCAATGCATTAGGCTATCCATTGCCGATATGCACAGGAACGAGTCACTGTTGATAGCTGCGTCCTACTTTTGGTCAGACACCCTCAATGCTTTTGTTTTTGGCCACGGCCCTGCTTCTCCTACCCTTGCCGATGTAGCCATGCTCACTGGGCTAGATATATCTTCTGCCGATAGCACCCACTTTTTTGATACTGCCCCCAGTGCCAAAGTGGAGACTCGCGCTATCGGCGGTTGGTCAGGGTACATTCAGAAGTACCGCGGGAGAGGGCCTGTCACCATAAAGGAGCAAACCACCTTTCTGAACATGTGGCTGGACAAGTTTGTATTCTGTGGTCGATCGGCAGGACCGACTTCCGTCTATCTATCGGCAGCAGAGAGACTGGCTATCGGTGGCCAATTTCCTCTCGGCCGATACTTGCTTGGCGCTATTTACCACCTTCTCCATCAGGTAGCCCAGAAACTCCTGCTTGGCCAATCCATCGGCAACTTGGGAGGCCCCTGGTGGTTTATTAATATGTGGCTCAATCTGCACCTGCATAAGCGCCTTGATTTCAACTTGTTCTCACAGCACTTCCCAAGAGATATAGCCGAAAATCATGTGTTGGGTGAAGAGGAATCGGCAACGCGTGCCCCCTTGAACTTTGGCGAAGCCGTCATAGTCCTACCTGGTTCAGGGAGTAATCCGGATCAAATTGGCCGATTCTTCGAGACTCTGTATGAGGGTTTGGCCAGGGATGAACGACCATGGTTGGCTTATGATGACCCAGATAGCATGCTCCCTCTGACCTTCAATCCATTTGATGAAGCTCTCGACAGGGATAATGAGGCGATGATGGCAATTGTGACTCCCAGAGCCATTCCAGTGAATTTTTTCGGTAGCACAAAAACTTCTCCCCAGACTTACGATTTTTACAATCCATCGGCATTAGCTCGCCAGTTAGCTTTCGGCCAGTTGCCGATTGCACTTCCTTATGCCGATGTGATAAAACCCAGAGAAACCATCAACAACCTTCTTGAGTGGACTCGAGTAGCCCAACTACCACCAAACGCCGATGTAGATGTAGATCTGTCAGAATGGGTTCCGACTGCTTTTATCACTCAGGCATACAAGTTATGGTGGGCAGAATGGAAAGAGCATCTATTCTGCAGATCGGCACTTTCATACCGCAGCATGATTGACCCCGAATACGAAGTTCCCGATGACACTGTAAGTAACTCAAACCAACGTTTCATTTTCTCACTATTACTTCCATCGGCAGCTTACCCTTGTATTCCTTTTGCAGGCTGACAATATTCCTCCATCGGTTAGCAGGAGTGGCAAGCCGATCGACTTGTTTCCATCAGGCCCGATTTCCTCAATCGGCCACAATGCTCCCACTCTGGCTTCCATCGTGCATCGGGGTGTGCGCCTCAGGAAAGTTACAACCAGGAGAACCCAGACATCACCAACGGTAGCTGCTCCCACTCTGGCGCGGGCTTTTAAGGCAATTTGTCAAATCTTTATCTTTTACGCTAACTATCTTTATATCGGTTTTATTTATACTTATAAACCCTTGTTCGTTATTGCAGCAAACCAGTGCATCGGCAAAGGTCACACGTCAAGGTGCCGATGCCACCCAGTCCAGCCAGCCAAAGAGGAAGGGTACCACGGGTGCTAAGACTGGAACAAAGCGCCAGAAGGTAGCAATTCCCCCTCCTCCTCCGGTATCTCCAATTCCGGTGGAGTCTTCTCCTTCTTCTCCAGAAGCCCAGCCACAGCAAGCACCATCTCCTCCACCTATGCAGGAAGCACCACAGATAGAAGAACCCCAACAGGAAGGATCTCAAACAGAAGGTACATCGGCTGACACGGGTGAACAAACAACTGGCCCGGTGGGCCCAATTATACCATCGGCAGTTCTCCCGATTCAGACAATTGTTATCCCTCCTCCAGGTAACATACTTTAACAATATCGCTACCGATGAACTTATTCTTATTTAGTCTCATAACCTTTCTTGTCTTCTTTCAGTCGATATCGTCCCATCGGCAACCTTAGCCGATCAACCTGTAGTTCCCTCGGCATCTTTGGCCGGTCAGCCCGCAGCTCCGTCAGCACCTCCCAGTCCAAGGCAAGAGATCGCCTTGAAGCAAGTAAGTCACTGTTTACCGCCAGCATTATTTGCCGATTCTCTAAGTATGGGCTAATTTTGCTTTCCCTCCCAGGAACAAGATTCTCCCGATAGCCTGTTCTCCTTCGCCATCGATTTCTCTGAAGAAGAAGGTGAAGAAGCAAGCACTTCTCAGTCGGTCGGCATCACATCGGCAGAGGTCAGGGTCAGGCTGGAAGAATTGTCAGCTCTCCTTCATCAGGACACAGCGCAATTGGTTGATGATTCCGACCCTACCAAGACCCTGTTCACAACTCTCAGAGGCCGAGTCCCAGCCGACGTTGAAGAAATCCTGTTCCAAGCCGCTCATCTGGAGAGTCGCCAGCTGCAGTACCAAAGAGCTTCTCGGCGGCTTGCCGATAGAGCCGCTCAGACTCAACTCTCCGATGAAATGAGGAAAGAAAAGCTTTTGACCGATGAGAAGCACAAGAACATCGGCATCCTGAGATCTTCTGGAGACGCGCTGAAGTAGAAGATATCCGATCTATCGGCAAGAAAAGAGTCCCTATTGGCGGAGCTTAAGGAAGTAGAGAACGCTCTGTCCCAAGCCCAACAGGAAGAGAGCCAATTGCCAGAGACCATCAGGCTTCTTGAGCGCGAGCGAAATGCTCATGGTCGCAAAGCACTCCAACTGAAGAAGAAGCTGAAGCCGATAGAAGGTTCTGCTGATGATGACATCAAGGAGATAGAAGCAGCAAACCAAATTCGGCTACGCGCTATATCGGCAATCCAGACGCTGCTTAACACATAGAGTTTCCATCGGCATTGTATCTGCGCTTTCCTGCTTCCTCAGCTTTTAGTCTAGCCGATAGGACTGTTATCGGCGCCTAAACTTTTGAAACACCAAGTCTTGTCCCCAAGCATTTGGATCCAGCCGATAGGAGCGTTATCGGCACCTAAACTTCTATGCATCGACCCATATACTGGGGTAGTACTTCTTTAAATATTTGCCGTTTAATGCTCTGGGAAATTCAATTCCTTCGAGGGTTTCTAGAATGTAGGCATTACCAGGAGCCGATCGACTTATCCGATAAGGACCCTCCCAATTAGGAGACCACTTTCCAAACTTCGAGCTTTTGGTCCCAACTGGTAAAATTAATTTCCATACCAAATCCCCATCGGCAAACTCTTTAGCCTTCACCTTCTTATCGTACCATCTAGCAACTCTTTTCTTATTCTCTTCTATACTCATTAAAGCTTTTAACCGATGCCCTGCTAGATCGTCCAATTCATCGGTCATCAAAGTGGCATAACCATCGGAAGTTAATTGATCTTGAAAAGATAATCGCCTAGATCCAGCCTTAATTTCCCAAGGCAACACTGCATCATGTCCATACACCAATTGATAGGGTGATACCTTGGTCGATCCATGACAAGCCATCCGATAAGACCACAATGCTTCATTTAATAATGTATGCCACCGCTTAGGATTTTCTTCAATCTTCCGTTTAATAAGCTTGATAATTCCTTTGTTAGACGCTTCGGCCTGCCCATTGGCTTGAGCATAATAAGGAGAAGAATTCAACACTTTAATTG